>NC_081411.1:316428504-316478504 GCF_030272615.1 Cryptomeria japonica | reverse complement strand
CCCATGGTGAGTGTTTCATCTCCCATGATTTTTTAAGTTTCTTCTCGTCAAAGATACCATATGAATTTATGAGAGCTTTGTAGTCTCTTTGATCTACAATAGAATATTCCTAGCAATTGGACCTTGGTGTGCAATGGGTATGCCAAAAATGTTCAATTGATTTTTTTTGGTCTATTTTTTGCATATATTTGTGCAATACAAGAAGTGAATTTCTTGATTCAATATAAAAAATTACACAAGGTTAATTGGTAGGTGACATAGAAAATGATGTTGTTTGTGCAACAAAGGTCTCAATGGAGAAGTGAGTTTTAAATGAACTATGCATCCACTTGTAAGGATACAAATATAATTGAACTGAAACCTCTAAATCAAGAAGATATTTAGGCTCCATTATCAACACTCATGTTATGTTTGCAATAGGGAGAGAGCTGGAGATAGGGCTAAAACGAGGGAGAGAGGTAAGAAGATATAATCATTGGAAGTTGGATGGTTCAAAATTAAAGATAGAGACAAATAGAGAGAAATAGATAGAGAGATGTAGATGGTGATATTGAGTGATATATATATATATATACAAAGAGAGAGAGAGAGAGAGAAAGAGAGAGAGAGAGAGAGATACATGGTAGGAGAAAGGGAGAGAGATAGGTATAGGAGGAAGAGAGAAAATAGGGATTAGAGATAGGGAGTGAAAGAGGGAGAAATATAGATAGAGGGTGAGAGATAGGTAAAGAGATAGGGAAAAAGATAGAGAAATAGAGGTAGAGAAAGATATGAAGATGGACAAAGAGGTATAGAAATAGAGAGATAATGAGGGAAGGAGATAGAGGGAGTTAGAGGGGAGAGAGAAATAGACATAGAGATAAAGAATAGGAGAGATGGAGTGAATAAGATAGAAGTGGAGATAATGAGATAAATAATTAAAATTAAAATTAATTCTAATTATTTTTAATTATTATTTGTAATTCCTTAAAAATAATTGATAATTAAAATAAATTTTGAACTTAAATATAAATTAAAGTCAAACCTATTAAAAAGATAAAAAATAAATTCTTTATTTTATGATATATTTAATTCAACTTATATATTTCTAATTACATTTAATTATTGTTCATAATTTGATAAAAAACATAAATAATTAAAAAAAAACTTAAATCTAAATTAAAATGAAACCTATTAAAATAATAAAAAATCAATTAATAATTTTATGATTGATTTAATTCAACTTATATATAGATAATTAATATTATTAATAATATTAAAAATGCCATATAATATATTTTTAAATTAACATATTAAACAAAAATATTAAAATAAATGATTAAAGAACAATAAATATTATAAAAGCAACCTAAACTATTGTTGGGTTTCCTTACATACTTCATTTACTCGATCATAGATAGTGTCTTGTTTGTAGTTGTTAGATTAGATAAAAAGGCACACCATGGCCATTGGATGGAAACATCATGGCCTCTACGAGGGTCATTCATTGGTTTGTGTTATGTACCATTCATAAAAATCTATGTGCCATATTCTACATATATTGTGGCATGTTGTCAATGATGTCATTGAGGAAAAAAATATGAACATAGTTTAACAAAAAGATATTACTAAACTACCCCAAAAAAACATAATAAAATAATCTCTTGTAAAGAAAGAAAGGGTAAAATGAGAAAATAAATGGTGGAGATGGAAAAGGAGGGAAAAACGACAAAGTGACAACATCCCAGCATTCTATTGAATGACTCACTTCTAGCCATATTAAATAATGAGTATAAAAGACTACTTACCATATAATATAATTGATATTTAAAAAAATATTAAATATATTATTTATATATTATAATATGTTTTTTATTTAATAATATATAATATAAAATATAATGATAATAATAATAAATATAATTTTAATAGAAATTTAATATACTCAAAATACAATTAAATATTAAACATATAATATATCTAATATTAATAAAATATATTTAATAATTATATTATATAAATCATGAAATATAACTCCCATTAAGGTCATGATAATAAAGTAAATTAAAATTCAAAAGATTTTTATTAACTTAGAAACATAGGTCTGCAAATTAGTTCTCGCATTCCTTTAAATATATCAAAGTGATATAAAAGTAAAACAAAAAAATTAAAAAAAAAATAGTTTTCCTAAACCAATAATGAAGATGCTTTTTTCTTAAGTTATAAGAATATTGATTTAGATTACTATGAATTAATAATGAAGAGACCTTGTTAGTACATAGAGACTATTTTGTGGTATCTTTGATGGCCGATAGAATATGATCCATATTGTGGTAGACCCACCTTGATTTATAATGTGTCTTATGAACTTTGTTAAGGGGAATCCACTACTTCAAAGAGAGATTTTATGGGACTCTTTGATTCCCAATGGTGATTTTTGAGGTGACTGTATCGAGGCAATAAATTCAAGTGTCATTGATAGTCATCAATTTCTCAGATCAACAATGGAAATTCAAATTTATTCAGAGGCTTTATCAATAGTGATAATTATTGCATGGGCAGGTATTTATAAGTTATGTTGGGATGAATTTCTAAGTGGTTTGTGCTCTCATTTGCAATAATATTTTTCTCTTATATATGTAAGTCAGAAGAAAAGCAACATGCAAAGAATTGAAGAAAGAAATTTGAAGCTTGTGAATGTTGCAGAGGTGTCAAATCACCATTGATTAAGTAAACCCCAAAACCTTGAACTAGAATTTTCTTGATTTTCTGCCTATAAAAGATAGTAAAATTTTATCTTGGAGTGTAGTCATGGTTCCCAAGTGTGAAGGTTATTTTTTCTAGAGGAAAATTGTATTATTGAATTCACACTGTATCACTGAATATGGCTAGTTCCTCTGAGGGCCCATCTTAATCAAAGCCCAAAAGGTAGAAAAAAGAGTCTAGGCAGGTCAATCAAGATTTGATTGACCAATTGCTTGGTTTTAGTCCTAAGATAAGGAGAAGCATGAGCTTGAATCCAAATGTAGAAAAAATAGACGATAAATAGAAATTCCTAGGAGATATCTTAACTTTGAATAGGGGATATATGATATGTTCAAGTATCACTATAGGAAAATGTATTGAGAGAGGTTTGTGTGTCACCCATGGTTATTGAATTTCGCTAAATTGGTTATTCCTAATGTATTTATAAATATGAAATGTATGATAATAATAACCAGCAGATATGATCCATAAAGACTTGAACAATTTATGTTATAAATGGTTTGTCTTTGTAGCATCCTAAATTGTACTCCCTTATAATTTTAATCACATTTGGGTCCTCACCTTAGTGTTTGTGCCCCTAGGTCTGATGAGGACTTGCTTCTAGTCATGTCATGCAAATTTGACTTCATATTGACTTTATGCATCATTCAAGACCCTTCTCCTGGCCCCCAAAATTGGGTAGGACTAGGGTATTGCGCCTTGGTCCCGAATAGGAACAGGGTGCCACACCTTGATCCTCCCAATTAGGGTGCTTCAGGCCCCTTGGCCATTTGAAAAATTGAGTGAGAAATCTAGCCCTATGTCAGCTCATGTCAGAAAACTAATATGTTTTTTGACTAGCAAGTATAAAAGGAGGCTTTCCCCCACTCATTTTGATAGGAAATTTGATCCAACAATGATATTGGTCAATCAATTCAAGCGATCAAGATTTCAAATTCAAGTGACCAAGCAATCAGTCATCCTTCAAGAATTGGAGCAGCAATAAGGTCAAGATTCAAGCATAGGAGTTGACATTCATGTTCCATATTGTTGACGACTTCATAAAACCCTAATTCCATGCGGAGACAAACAAAACTTTACAAGGAGGTGTATAATTTTTGTTTTTAGTCATTATTCAACATCTCCCTCAAAAGGAGAACATTTCCATTACTGCAATTCAATTATCTTTCATTTCTTTTTCATGGTTATTTCCAAAACTAGGGTTTAACTTAGGAAAAACCCCTATTCCCAACCTATTTCCCCTTCTTTTTATGTGCAAGAAACAAGTATGGAGTTGCTATCTTTAGAATAAGCATTTTTTTACAGTGACAAATTGATCCCCCATTGGAGTGTGAAAAGTTCAGAGGACCAGGGCAACCATCACCACGGTCCCAATATTTTAGGAGCTATTTTTGGGAATAGGTCCAAATCTACTTGTTTTGCTTAGATCTAGGTTCATGGATCAATCTATCAACTATAGCTTAATTTTTATACATTTCTACTTCAATTTCTAGTACTTTCGCCCTAATTTCAGCAATTCAACTCACAAAAGAGGGTTTATTAATTTGCATCATCAAAACCCCCAATCCAATCAGAATTCTCAGTCCTAATCCTTGCTAGTTCATGACTAGATCTATCGGATTGGAGCCCTCTTTTGAATGTAATCATTTTTAAATCATAAATTAGCAATTTCTTCCTTCTATGATGGAAACCCTAATTTTTCACCATTACATTTTAGTAAACCCAACTCGTTACACCTGCAGTTCTAATTTTTTATTTCAGATTTGAGTTTTTATGCAATTTCACTTTCAAATTTACATTTGCAAGTTTAAATTTTCATGGAATTTTAAAAATTTAGAGGTTAAATTCACAAAAACCCTGATTTTTAATTCTAAAATCAACCTTATGAGTTGTCTAATTTGGATGAACTTCATTTCAAATCTGATTATTTATTTAATTTTAAATTTAAATTTTCCCTCCAAGATGTCATTTTCAAATTGAATTACATAGATTTAGTGGTTGAATTTACAAAAGCCCTAATTTATAATTCTAAAATTTACCATGAAGGTTGCATAAATGTTCAATTTAATTTTCAAAAACCAATTTTTATAAATGTTATGCAATGATCTAGATGCATTTCTCTTTCACATTCAAAAATATTGAATTTACATAATTAGTTGGTTAATAAATTATTTTCATAAAATTTTTTATTGCTTAATCACAATTATCAAATTCAAATTCAAATTTCCCTCCTTTGTGCATGAGTTTTAGTACTATTATTCCAACCTATGATATTCTCATGAGAAGAAGTTGTAGAATTAAGTCTTCCCAAGGTTTAATTACTAAGGAAATGGAGCCTAATTTGGATAACTTTTTTCTTGAGAATGTGGGTGGTTCTTCTATTCCAATGAATGATGTCATTTATCCCCATTCTTTACATAATTCTCATGATGACAAAGAATCACTAAATAGGGTGTTCTTTGACCAATTGGAAAAGATTGATAATGAATTTGAAAATCTTCAACAATGGATGAGTCAACAATACACGAAAAGTGAGGCTATCCCATTGATTGAAGGATTAAAAAGAATGGTTCAAAGTGATAAAATTAGCATTGATTTGTTCTGTGGCCTTGCTCATATTATTCACACTAGTATCATGCCTTTGAAAATTTGTTCTAAAGCCCTTGGTTACACTCAACCTCCTACTAAAGTTAATCATTCAATTTCCCTACCTACTTTTATGCCTAGTGTTCCTATTCTCACATTCAACATCATGGCTATTTCTACAAAAAAATTTATTCCTACACATATTAGTCAAGGGGGAAACATTAATAATAATAAATATTTCATCCATCCTTCCATTAGTCTTCCATTTGTTACCCAGTCATTTCCCATACCTACCTATCATAGTGTCCCACCTCCTTGTTCTCAACCTCCTCCTTCTTTTAACAATGTTACTCCTCCATCCCAATCAAAGATGTATAATTTCAACCCATCCACTAAAGCAACTATTAATATCTCTTAGATCAAATCATGTCATCCTTGCAACAACAAATAGCTTCCATGAATCAATCAAAGTATAGTGTGCTGACATTTGATGTAGTGTGCCCATTATCTAATGATATTGTTTGTGTTATCCCCCCTAATAATGTCGAAGTTCACTAATTGGAGCTTTATAATGGAAAAGGTGATCCTATGACTCGTGTGAAAACATTTCAAACTTTGCATAGTGATTTTGCCTATGATCAAAGACTTTTGGTTAAACTGTTTCTAGAGCATTTAGGGACAAAGCTCTACAATGTTATTATCATTTACCTCCTTATTCTATTACATCATTTCAACAATTGGATAATGCTTTGATTCAGCATTTTCGTGCAATAATATTGGTCCTAAGATTACTTTGACTGATTTAATACATTGTAAGAAAGGTTTTAAAGAAAAAGTGACTAATTTTATTGGTAGATATAAGAATTTGTATTCTAAAATTTCTTATCCTATGCTTTATCAAAATGTTCAAAAATTTTTTATTTATAATTTGCAAAAAGACATTAGGGATAAGCTTCTATTTTTGAGTTTACTTCCTTTACACTATGCACTACTTCATATTTATCATTTTGAAGTGAGTCATTTTGAATCATCTCTTTCAATGGTTCTAGTTGATAATAGGGGACAGAAGGACTCAAGAATCTTGGTTTTTGGATAGTATCCTTGAAAAATGGACCATGAATATTAAAAGTGTGCTAAAAGAAATTGACACGATAATGACATGGATATGCAATGAAACTAAGGTAAGGGTTTATACAAAAGATTTGATTGGAGGGACAAAAGGATGGAAAATATGCATTGGATAATGGATAGGGTACTAAAATAATTGGGCTTGAGTAGATGGAGATGTTGGCAAGATCAACATTGGTACACACCTTGAGGGGTAATGAACTGGTGGAGAAAAAGTGGATTTTGGATGTTGAGATTTTGATCAAGGAATAGCTAGGGATTTTGGGACATAAGGACCCAAAATGGATGAAGGAAGTGATGGAGGAACATATTTTGAACGTTTGGATGGAGGAATATAAATTTTGGATGCTAATTTTGATTTTTGTTTAGAGTGTTGTGCTTCAAGGAGATGTTTAGGAATCAACATTATTTTTTATTTTTCATTCTTTTGTGGTTCCTTGGAATGCATTGCTTGTACAAGTGATTTAGGAACCCATATGGATTTTGAATTTGCTTTTATTTTCTGAGTGGGCCTTTGTGGACTTTTGGATTTTTTTTTTCATTTTGGATCATATTTTTCTTTGTTTTGACATGTCGATTAGATTGGACATGTTGATCCTTGAATACATGTGGATTGCTAGACTTATGACTTTTATTCTTGGCATCAAAATTTCTTGGACAGGGAAATGAATTTATGTATGGATAGGAACAATATGAAGGATTTTTGGATGGATGGAATATGATTGAATATGTGTGCCTTTTTTGACCTTGCATAAAGGACAAAAGGATATAAGGACCTAAGATGGATGGAAGGGATGAAGGGGAAGGGATATGTTTATATCTAGGTTTGGTAGGGATACCAACATCTTGAGAAACATCACTGAGGCCATGACCATTAATATTTCCTTTGATATGGAAGGGTTATTTCTTATGAAGGTCTACCCATTTGTCTTTACAAATATTTTTGACCTATGGTATACTCTTTGCTTTAAGAAGAAGAGGCAAGTCTATTATGAGGTGGATATGATATGAAAGAAATAATAAAATCATGAAGTGGATAAGACTGGACCAAAGTGGAAGAACCCATTGTGCATGTCGAGAGTTCATGAACATCTTGCCCCAACATGTTAAAATCATGAGGGGAATCAGGATCACTAGGGGGATCAGGATCAGTGACAAACTCTTCAAAAGATGGAATGAGAGGAATAATGAGATTATTAAAGGAAATGAGATCTTTGATTGTATATGGAGGATTAGGACATGGAGATGGAGGAACAAAGGAATATTGTGGAGGATATAAAGGAGTGATAGGGTCTTATGGTGGACATGAATCTGAAAGGAGGCTTTGATCTTGACAAGGAGGAAGATCACTAAATTCCTCTTTAAAGGTGCTATTCTCTTGAATTTCAATGGGATCATCAGAAAGGATGGAAGAGATATCTTGATCTTGCATAGGAAGTGGAAGGTCAATGATATTTGAAAGGGTGTTATGTTCTTGGATACAATGGACGAGAATAGGGGGATCATTATGAGTGTCTAGGAAGATGGGATCCTGGTCAACAATTGGAGGGAATGATAAGGCTTCAGGATCTTGATCTTGATTTGTTTTATGAATCATTTTTTCATGCTCTAAATTATCCTCTTGACATGAGGTTGGAATTTGGATGTACATGGGGGATTTTGGCAAGGAATCAATGCTTGGAAATGAGGGAGATGGACATTGAATGAGATTTTCTGCAATAGGAATGATAGAAAATGAAGCACATGGTCACATTGGGTCTAGTATTCCTGAAGCATGGCAAGGAGTTGCATCATGAATTTGATTATCTTGGAAATCATTCATGGATAACACTTGGGGGATTTCATCCTTGGGTGTATCGTTTGATGAGGATGATATGAAAGGCTCTTGCAAATATTTAAAAGGTGTAGGAATGGATGCCACCTAGATAGTCAATTTTCTTATGAGGGAATGATCCATTGCTAGACAAAGATGCATGATTTGCTTAGGAATCTCTTTAAGAGTTGTGTAATAGAGCTACCTTTCATTAAAGACATATTTAAATCCTTGCAAGGTTTTGACATGGTTGAGTTTTGAGTTTGACCTTGCTTCAAGGTGATTTGGTTTTAAATTTCTTGTTATAGTTGTTCATATTTATTTTGCTGCCGATACTCCACAGTTCGTTGGACCAATTGTTAAAATTGTGTAGTTGGTTGAGCATATTGTTGAATTTGCTTCATTGATTGTGTTGGTTGGACATGTTTAACTATTGGTTGTGTATGTTGAGTCATTGGTTGCTTTGGTTGGAAATGTTGGACCATTGGCTATTGTTCGATGATTGGTTGTTGTTGGATGATAGGTTATTGTTGGATAATTGGTTGTTGTATGATTAGTTGTTGATTTTAGATTTGATTGAATGAAGTTTAATTTGGGACTTGATTGAAATTGTGTTTTTTGCTTGAAATTGTTTCATCATCTCTATTTGAGAGATGAGAGCTAGTATGTTTGATCATCTAGTAAGATATTTTACATCAATTGGCTCAAAGTTTGGGTTTGGACCTTGGAAATTTTTGAATTTTTTTTGGACATTTGGGATCTAATATTTTCATTGTTTTTCACTTTTTGTTCCAAGATCTCTTTTTCTTGGGCTAGTTTTTCCTCCAGTTGTCATATTTGGACACTTGTTTCGTTATAAAAAGTTTGATCAATGTTGTCTTGTTGTTGGGCTGTATAGAATTGTGATTTCCTTGGATCAAAACTTGATTGCATTGTGTTATTCATTGGACAATTCATTGGTTGATATATCAAAAAAAATTTACATCATAGGAGCTTGGAATCTTGTTTCAATAGACATGTCACTATGCAATATTTTGGGGATTTCTGAATTTAGGAATGATGTATGCAACTAATAGAACCTAGGAGATTGACAATGCAACTAAATGTTTTTGGTCTTTTTGAATTTTTGGAATGACAATGATATGCAACTAAATGTAATCTTGAGGAATGCAAATGAGACCTTGCTTTGGACTTTTTGAAAAATTTGGATTTTGATAATGTTATGTAACTAACTAAAACTTTGGGATATGAGAATGCAATATATGTTTTTAAACTTCAAGATTTGGATAAAATTTAAAATACAATCTTAAAGATGCAAACTTGGGAAATTGAAATGAATTCTAGACATTAAAAGGACAAAGGACCAAACGATGATAGGACAAATTGACAATGACTCACCTATATGCTTGGATACTAAGCTAGGTTTGATAAAATGATATTGATAAGAGGAAAAATGTTGGACAAGATCAAGACTCACTAACAATGACTTAGGGTTTAATCTAAAGTTTTGATTTTTCAAGTTTGGGAAAACCAATTTTGAGACTAAATGCAAGAAGGCGATGATAATGACAAGACCTAAGTATATGATATGGATATGACATGATCTAGGGATATGATATGATGAAACCAAGCCAAGACAAGACTAGAGTTTACAACAATGCAATGATAAGGATATGTGAGGACCAATGACTTGAAATATCCAAAATGCAACCTAAGCCAAGACCTAATTTTGGTATGATAATGATAATGCAGTAGAAATGGAGGACCAACACCTAAGAAAATGATTTTAAACCTAAGTGCAAAATGAGGACACTACAAATGAAATGGACTAAAATGAAGAGTAATGATTATGTCCTAAGATGTAAGTTTGGACTATGGAAAGTCTAACCCTAAGTGACATGTATTTTGAGACAAATATTTCCAATGTTTTGACAAGCCATGTTTGAATGTTGGATGAACACTTGGACAAGATTTTGGACCTTTATTTGAACTTTGTTTTGAATTTGGTTTGGAGAATGTTTGGACTTTTGTTTTGGACTTTGTGTAAGCCTTGTTTGAACTTTTGAAGAGTTTGTTTTGAAAACCAAGATCGACTATGATTTCTTTTGGAGGTTGTTTATGTCCATTGTTTATGATTCACTTTAAACAAGAATAGAAGACAAAATTTTTGTTTGACTTTTGCATGAAATAAAAGTAATTAATCACAATCCTAAGGCTAAAAGGATAATATTTGTTGAATCCCCTAGCCCAAAATACCACATTCAAACCGGATAGTTAGAATCTTGGTAGCACTAGCTCCCCTCCATGACACTCACTTCTTTGGGCATACCAAGCTTTGAATTTCTTAGGCCATCACTTCCGAAGAAATTTACTATCTCTAATTGAAGGGCACATGAGGGGTATCTTAGACATGCGCATATCACAATGCCTAAGTCAACAAAAATATTATTTTTGGCAAAACTAAAACAATGGCTTTTTAGTTCAGGACTCTCTTTCAGGCATCCATGTATGCTTTCTCCCTCAGGAGACCTCCTTCCCATAGAACACAGGTACTAGGGAGGTCGACACAATTAGACAATTAGCACCCGTCATGAAGATTTTTATCCCACGCATTTTATATAGTAGTTGAGTGGTGACTTATCCTTAGCCCATTACCGCTCTAGGTCATTCTCCCCTCACTAGCCTTATGGTCTCTCGGGGGGACATGCCCTCTACCTAATAAAATGAAAAATTGAGAATTGTTTTAACACTTTTCTCATGCACCCAAAAAAGGGGAGAAGATAGTGTGTGTCAAATTTATGGGACTGCACACATGCACAAGTGTGCCCAAGCAAAGGAGACAAATGATAAATGTTTGTTTTAATTCCCAAATGAAAATACAAACAATTTGTTTCAAATATTGATCTTTGACATGCGCCTTGCATCAGATTGCATTAGTAGTTTATGTTTGGTCTTCTCCCAATAAATGCCAAGGTGCTACACAAATAATTAGTAATACCCAAAACCTCTAAGTTGAGTAGAAAAATAAACATGCAAGAAAAAAGAAAACTAAAAAAAGCGAAGGCGAAAAAGCAACATGCAACTAAAAAGTAACATGAAAAAAGCAACATGTAAAGCAAAAAGAAAAATAGAAACATGCAACTAAAAAAACAATAAGTAAAAGAGAAGCATGCAACTAAAAAGAAATGTTCAAGCAAAGAAAAGTGACATGTAATGAAAAAAGCTGGATGCAAATCAAAAAAAGAAACAAGAAGTGAAGAAAAGCAACATGCAATGAAAAAGCTACATGAAAATCAAAAAAGAAACATGCAAGAGAAGAAAACCAACATGCAATGAAAAAGCTACATGAAAATGAAAAAAAAGAAACATGCAACAGAATAAAAGTGACATGAAATGAAAAAAAAACTACATGCAAATCTAAAAAAACAACATGCAAGAGAAGAAAAGTGACATGCAGTGAAAAAAAACTACATGCAAATCAAAAAGTTGCTTTATGAATTAATCACCTAATTAGACTAGGTGCAATTTGTCAATTAAAATGAAAAAATAATTGTCTAATTAGATTTATGTGCAATTTGTAACTTGAAATCAAAGATTAATCCAAGCCTAATTAGGAACTAGGTGCAATTTGTAGCAGAAATGAAAGATTAATCCAATCCCAATTAGGAACTAAGTGAGAGTTATTTTATGAAATTGAAAGATTAATCCAATCCTAAATAGTAATTAAATGTGATTTGTAGCAGAAAGGAAAGATTAATCCAATCCTAATTAGGAACTAAGTGAAATTTGTTTTTTCAATTTTAAGCCTTTGATTGATTAAGCCCTACAACAAGCACATTAGCTCTTCTAAAACCTACACAGAAATAGTGACAAGAATGGAAACCAAGAAATTTGGTCTTCTGGAACCTCTATTTGATAAAAAGTCTCACAACAAACATTAAATTAGATGCGCTTCATGTCGGGTTCACCAACAAATATGATGTAGGAAATAGGCAAATTAAATCATCACAAAAAATAGCTCAACCACAAAAGATAAAATGTTATGAATTGTAATCCTAACACTTTCAATAAAGGCATGAATATGAAATTTTGAAATGAAATGAAAACAAAAGCATGTATCTCCTTCATTGTTCCTCCATTGTTCTTATTTCTCCTTCAAATTTGATGTTGATCTCACCTACAAATGCAAGTGTATTTGAATGTAAGATAATGACAAGATGATAGCAAATTGACAGCATAAGGATACTAGAAGTGTGGTTGTTTTCTATTCTGATGAGAAATGCATCCAATTTATAGAAAAATTGGAGAGAGAAATCAATGTTAGATGCAATTGGATTCAAAAATGGGAAAAATCAGATTTAGAAAGAAATGCCATTGCACACTTTCCATGCAAGAGGATAAGACTAGCCATCAAATCTAATGTTATGATAAGATGCCATATCCAAACTTGTGACGAATAAGGAAACATGCTTCCAACTTAAAGTACAAAAATAGGAGCCACTTGAGAGAGATAATGAGTTGGAAATTAGGATTTAGAAATTAGGAAACTAGGTGAAAATGATGAATTAAAAATTAGGAAATTAGAAAGTCATGAAATTAGAAATTAGGAAATTAGTAAATTAGGTGATTTATTAATAAGTTTTCATTCATTAATTAATTCACAAAAGAGGGGGAATTAATTAGCCAATTAAATAAATATTTAATTGTGACAAGAAGACTTACGATAAATGAATAAATTATTTCACCAAGAGGGAAAATGACAAATAGAATTAAATGATTAATTCACAAAACCCTAGGAGATGAATTAGAAATAGAAGGACAATAATTAGGTCATGACAAGAGATAATTGATATAGGGTCAATTTGATAATGATTTAATGATGAAAATTGGATAAATGATAAAGTGTTGATGTTGATTGATAAAGATAAATGATAAATTGATCAAGATTGACAAGGATGAAATTGATAGATGCTAATTGATGAGGACCAATGACTAATCGATCCAAATTGATGAGAAATGATATTGATTGAGATCGATCAAAGATTGATAAAAGGTCGACTTGATGACGGTTGAATGACCAAAGACTAATGACAAATCGAATGCAAATTGATAAGAGATTGATAAATTGATGATTGATCAGGACAAAACCCTAATTAAACATTGAGAAGGGTTGACGATGTCCAATTGACATGATAATATTTATAATTGATAATGATAATGTTGACAAGACATAATTGAAAATACTACAAATGCAAGAAACGTGGAAGAATGACAATATGTCGACAAATAATAAAGATCAAGTGTGCGACATAGAAGAAATGTTAATATGATGTGAAAACCCTAAAATAAGGTCACGTGAACATGTTAAAGTATGACACTGCAAGCATTGACCATTTTTAGATGCCTATAAGTTCAAAAGATTGTGCATATATATACACACCTATGCATACTTGGTATCTTGAAAAATAATTTGTATGGAACGACTCAATCTATTCTTGATGATGTACCAGCCTCGTTTGGCATAAAGTGTATCATACACCATTCAACTATATCATGTGTATATTTTATACAAAATCTCTAATAATTCATTTGATACTTTCTTAGAGCACGTTTGATGCAAGCTCCTACACCATCATGCTCATCCTTTCCATGTCCACTCTCGAAAAAACTCCAAACATGTGGTATCTTTTGATTTTGATGATATCTACATAGTGCATAAAATATCATTGCTGATTTCAATTGTGCCACATATCGATCTGACCAAATAGAATGCTTTTCAATTTTTATGCCCATGTTTTCCAAATATCCAAAAAACTTCTTAAAGCAATGTTCTACAAATTGTGTGTCATGCTCTTTATCATCACTAACATAAAAGTGATATTCTTTCTTAATGACCCATGCTTCAAATGTACTATCAACACCAACTAAATCCAACTATGTATGTGAATAACACACCTACACTATAATAGTGATCTTCTGTGAGAAGTAGTATTCTAATTGAATCTATTTTTGATGTACAAAAGAATAATTTTCTGCAAAGTTGACAATCGATAAAACTATTCTAGGTGAGAAAGTTGTTGGACATTGTTGCTGCTAGGATAAGTTGTTGTCATTGATGTCAACATATTCTTGCTCCAATGACTATAGATTGGTTCTTTGGGGTTACGGTTTGGAGTATGGAGTATTTCTTGTATCACTATATTATTTTGTATTGGCCTTGGTGATCTATGAAGCTTAATTGATCATATCATATGATCTGGTTTTGCAGTTTGTTTATCTAATCAGTGCTTTCTAGAGTAGTATTTCCTCCGGTATATTCTAATGTGATCAGATCTTGTGCTAAGTTTTTGGTATATTTTTTTGGATGATCCTATGTATCTTCATTTCAGATGGTTCATGATTTTGTGCTCCACAAGTTATCTTTCTTTGTGACAATTATTGATTTGTTGTGTTATTTAGTTTTTAGATGTTGATCGATGAAGATTTGATAATTAGTCTTGGTGTAGTTGTTACTAATGTTTCTAATGGTCTTTTTGGTGTTTCCTAATTGTTTCCTATCTATTTTGATGATCTACATTGATCGTTGTGTGAGTTCTTGGTGATTTTGCTAAACCGGTGATGTTCTTCATGTTATGCGGTTTTCTTGGTGGTGTACCATGTTAAGGTTGATCTTGGCATGATTTTCGATGGTTTTTTAGTGTTTGGGGATTTGGTTTAGGGCCATGTTATGTCATGTAAATCATTTTATTGGTCTGGTGGTCGATCCTTGTATCATGTTATTTGATTTTGTAATTGTGAGTTGAGGGTTTAGCCAACCTTGTTGTCAAGGTTAATGAATTGTATAAATAGGTGATATTGTCATGTAATTTAGGTATCATGGTTGTGTCTACATTACTAGAGAGTGATTTATGTGTGATCAAGTGATACATCCTTTTGCATTGTGATTGAGGAGAGTTTGGTATTACGGAGCAGACATTATGCTTAACTAGAACTATCTATTGTCATGTAATTTAGGTATCATGGTTGTGTCTACATTACTAGAGAGTGATTTATGTGTGATCAAGTGATACATCCTTTTGCATTGTGATTGAGGAGAGTTTGGTATTACGGAGCAGACATTATGCTTAACTAGAACTATCTATAGGCATTCAGAGATACTAGTATTGTAGTTCATTCCTTCCAAATTGTAGTCTAAATCTTATTGTAAGTAAGTGAGAATTCTCTAAGGGTTGTATCTGTTGGGATGATATGATATCAGGAGAAAACTGAGAGTGGGGGTGAATCAGTTTTCTCTCAAGTATAGTAAATAATGCAAATTATAAGATTAATACTAGAGCATAACACAATGAAAGATAAATCATGAAAGAACTGTACACATGATACCAAAATTTTGACATGGAAAACATGGTAAAGGGAAAAAAAATGGTGGGACACCCTACCCATAATTAGATAATACTTCTGCAGCAATATGCGAAATAATTGCAATGGGGATTGCACTTGAAATAAAGCCAACAACCTAGAGCTCACTTCTCATCACAAAAGAGAAGTCTCATTGACTTACTAAACATTGAACTATAATTTGCAGAAGATGAACTATGAAAGTAGCATCCACAAATGATTGATACAGTTCTGGTTAAGCACAAATGTCTTCCCTGCAATACCAAATCCTTCTGATCTCTTCACTAAAATATATGAATTTATTCACACATAAACCTCTCTCTCATAATGTAGACATAGCCATCGATCCCAAAAACCATACCCAATTAAATGAATAAGTTTCCTATAAATACAAATCATCAATCTTAATGATAAGGTCGGATAAACCCTAAACCCAAAAACCTGTAATTACAAAAATTACATCACATAGTATCACCAGACCAACATAACATAGCATGGACCTAATTCAAATATCCAAACAATTATATTTGCCGAAAATTCCGCTAAGACCAAAATGCAACATGTTTCACCAACTGGTAGAAACCCTCAATGCAATAACACAGAAAGTCTAACCGGATACAAATAGGACCACCATAACAGCACGCTATCCAATCCAAAGTCACCAAACACTCAGGACATGATCAATAAGTACCTTCAACATGATATAAACCAATTCCATAAGCCAGGAAAAAAACATCTAATCAAAACATCAAATATCACTAACTAGCAAAGCTAACTGGTACCAAGAAATATCAACTAGGATCATAAGCAATAGTTACCGAAGCACTAAATCATGAACCAATAGAATATGGAAAGCATATAACCATCTTGAATAAGCATCCAAAACTGATTCCAAAAATATGATCATATCAGATCATAATCACAGCCAAAACCAAGATAAATACCAAGACTAACCAGGATAGGTCCAACCGGGATAGAAAAACCATATCCAACTAGGATGCAGCATTGAAATCAATGAAAACACTTAACCAAATCCAGCATAAGCCAACAATCTCCCCCATTGACATTGATGGCAACACTGAATGTGAAAAACATCCAAGTGCCAAGGAATGCCAACAATCTCCAAAAGTCGATCTGAAATATCTCTCCCCCATACAATCTCTCTCCAAAATATTTGACTAATTTTCACATGAATACCATCTCTCCCCCTTTGACACCAATAACAAAGGATGGATACCAAACTAAAAATACTAAACCAAATAACTTACTACTCCCCCTAAGTAGTAGCATCATCTCATCAACTCGGACAAAACAAAATATCTGATAAGCTTACTAGATTGATGCATTCCTACATCTCTAAGTCTCTTCTAGAGGGTTGGTAACCCCCAACTGATCTACAAAATATTCAATAATATTTTTAAGCAATGGTTTTTTTAGAATATCTGCAATCTGCTCCTTAATAGGCACATAAACTAATTTGGCTTGCTTTGCTTCAACCTTTTCTTTCAAGAAGTTATACCTTATAGAAATGTGTTTTGATTTGGAATGAAATACTAGATTCTTTGATATATGAATAACAGTATTATTATCATAGTGAATAACAATAGGCTCATCATAACTTACCCTTATATATTTCAACATCTATTTCATCCATGAAATCTGAGTACAGTTAGTTGCAACAGCTACATATTCTGCTTCAGTAGTAGATAATGAAGTACATGATTTTTTCTTACTCATCCATTAAACCAACTTATTCCCAAGAAAGAATGCACCACTGGTAGTGTTGTTCCTATCATCTGCATCTCTTGCCCAATCAGAATCTGTATAGGCACATAGTCTGGAATCATCATTCTTTGGATACCATAACCAAAGGTCTATTGTACCTATCAAATATCTGAATATCCTCTTAACAAAAATATCATGAGTTCCTTTAGGATCTGACTGAAATCTAGAAGCAATACAAACAACATTCATTATATCAGGTCTATTCTAAGTTAAGTACAACAATCCACCAATCATTGATTTGTATCTACTTGGATTCACTTTAGGAGATTCATCATCCTTTGAAAATTTGCAACTGGTTATCATAGGAGTACCTACAAGTTTAGAATTCCCAAGTCCAAACTTCTTAAGCAATTCCTTCACATACTTAGTTTGACAAATGAAAATACCTTTATTAGTCCGTGTAATCTACAAACCTAAGAAAAATTTCATCTCACCAATCATAGACATTTCAAATTCATTCTTCATATCATCAACAAATTTCATGTATAGATATTCTTCTCCTCCAAAAATTATATCATCCACAAAGACTTCAATAATCAGTATGTCATCATGCTCAATTTTATAATATAGGTTACGGTCAGCATTACCTTTGCTAACACCGAACTTTGAAAGATATTTATCTAATCTAGCATACCAGGCTGTAGGGGCCTATTTTAATCCATATAAAGCTTTCTTCAATCTACAAATAATGTCCTTCTCTTCTGATAAAGAAAATCTATTAGGTTACTCAATGTAGACTTCTTCCTCAAGATCTTGATTCAGAAATACACATTTGACATCCATCTGATATACTTTGTAGTTCTTGTGTGCAACATAGTCAAGAAATAGTCTCACCACTTCAATTCTTGCAACCAGAGCATAAGTCTTACCATAATCAACTCCTCCTTCTTGTGAATAACTTTTGCAAACCAATCTAGCCTTGTTTCTTACAACTTTACCTTCCTCATTTAATTTGTTCCTGAAAACCCATTTAGTTCCAATAATATTCTTATCGTTAGGTCTAGGGACTAATTCCCATGTCTTATTATTTTCTATCTGATCTAATTCTTCTTCCATTTCTTTCATCTAATTTTCATCTTTACTTGCTTCAATAAATGATTCTAGTTCAATTTGAGAAATTAAACATACCTCCTCAGTAGCTAGCCTTCTTCTAGTTATCACACCTTTCCTTTTATCTCTAATGATCTGATCTTTAGAATGATTTAGTTTCTCATACTTGGGAGTCTTTGAATTTTCTTGATTTACTGACTCTTTCTATTGTTCATCAGTCACTGTTGAATTTTCCGATGTTGCAGAAGTCACCGATTCTATGCTCTGAACATATTCTTGTATTACTGGTTCTGGTCTGATGAATTCATCTTTTGGTCCATAGTTATATGATCTGATCTGACTACTGTCATGCTCATCCACCTTAACATTTATGCTCTCCATTATCTTATTCAATCTTTTTTTATAACATCTATATGCTTTTCTCTTAGTAGAGTAACCCAAAAATATTCCTTCATCAATTCTAGGATCAAACTTTCCTAATGCATCATATCTTCTATCTCTTCTAATGTAACATTTACTTCCAAAGGAATCTTACCAGTATCACCTTTTATGTGTACTTTGTTGAAAGTGTATACAAAGGTATTGACAACTTCTCTCCAATAGATATCAGGTAATTTAGTTTCAATAATCATTGTCCTTGCCACATCCAATATGGTTCTATTTTTCCTTTCCACCAATCCATTCTGTTGTGGGGTTCTTGGTGCAGAAAGTTATCTTCTGATTCCATTTTTCTCACAAAAGTTGTTGAACTCACCGGATGTAAACTCACTACCTTGATCTGATCTTAAACACTTTATCTTCAGTCCTGTCTTAGTCTCATCCATAGCTTTGAAGATTCTAAATTTCTCAAGAGCTTCTAATTTTTCTTTTAAAAATGCAACCCACATCACTCTAGAATAGTCATCAATAAGTAAAATAAAATATCTATCACCTTGAAAAAATTTAGACCTTGTTGGTCCACATAGATGAGTATGAATAAGATCAATATTTTCATTAGATTTATCATGTATGCTTCTGAAAGAAGTTTTGACTTGCTTACCAATTTGACATTCTCTACATACCGGATTATGAGGTTTGACAATCTTGGGAAAATCTCTAATAACCTGTGTTGAACTGATCTTCACAATGTAATCAAAATTTACATGACACATCCTCTTATGCCATCACCAACTTTCACCAATCTAAGCAATCAAACAAGCTTTCTCCCTGAAGATCAAATAAAAAATGTTTCCCTTGGTCTGGGTTCCGGAAGCAATTTCTAATCTAGATCTATTGATGATCTTGCATTTCCCATCCTTGAATTACAAATGAAATCCTCTATCCAACATCTAACCTACACTTAAAATATTATGCATTAAGCCTTCAACATAATAAACATTATCAGTATTAGTCTTACCATCCAATGATATTGTTCCTTTGCCTTTGATCCTACATGCCTTGTTGTCTCCAAATCTGCCTAGTTCGCCATCAAATTCTTGCAATGTTAGAAATTTTCTCTTGCCACTAGTCATGTGATGTGAGCATCCACTATCTATAACCCATTCATCCTTCTCTTCAATTTTAGCAGCTAAAGCTCTCTCCTCAATATGAGTTGCTTCAATGACAGGTTCTAGAGAATCATCCTTGATAGCAATAAAGACCCAATATTTACCAGAGCTTCCATTTCTGGTTCCACTTACAAGTTCATCATTATAATCATTAGTAATACCAAAATCATCATCACTAACATAATAGCATGATTTATCCTTATTGCTTCTAAATATAGGTCTTCTTTGATATTCTAGATTAGGCTTATAACTCTTCATAAATCTTTCATGATTCCTAGTAGCTCTTCCCGGGAATCTATAAGAAAAATGACCAATCTTATTACATGAAAAAATATTTAAAAGGCACTTTTCCTTCATACTTACTTCCAGCCGGTCCTTTAGGAATTCTTCTAGCAATCAGGGCTTCCAACTCTTCAAGTTATCTTTCTTCCCTTTCAATGTCTTTCAAATCTTTAGTATACAACTCCTTCCAATCTATCTTCTACTTACCAGAGGCAGATGCTTTAAATGCAGTTTTATTTTTAGTAGCACTCTAATCTGAAAGTTCTTCAAGTTGAAAAGTAGTCAATTTCACAAGTAATGTATCTCTGGTAACAGAGGTACCTGACATTTTATGGAGTTCATTAATTGTTGTAGCCTTCATCTTGTAAGCTAGAGGTAGAACTCTTAGAATCTTTGACACCATCTCATCTTCACTAACTGATCCACCACAACATTTGATTCCCATGACAATTTCATTTACTCTATCCATGAAAGAACTAATCTTCTCATCTTCTTCCATCTTCAAAGTTTTATAGCTTACTCGAAAACCTTCAATTTTTGCAATCTTTATTACTTGGTTGCCTTCATAAAGAGTTTCAAGCTTCAACAAGATCTTCTTTGCATTCTCTAACACTATGATAGATAGGGTGCTTATCAATGCTTCTTTTTCTCTAACATCATTTTCAGCTCTCTTGTGTTCATCAGCAGGTGTTGGTGTTCCAGAATTAGGATCATGAGGTATATACCCTTTCTCCACTATCTCCCAAAATTCAGCTCCAAGACATCTAAGATGAATCTTCATTCCATCCTTCCATATTTTGTTGTTTGTACCATCAAATCTAGGACTCTCCTTCTGATAGGGGTTGCATGTAGAACTTTATGCTAATGCTATCAGATCTCCTCAAGTGGTTAAGCTTCTACAGAGAGGACCTTGCTCTGATACCAATTGTTTTTGATGATCTGATATCGGAAGAAAACTGAGAGGGGGGTGAATCAGTTTTCTCTCAAGTATAGTAGATAATACAAATTATAAGATTAATACAAGAGCATAAAACAATGAAAGATAAAGCATGAATGCACTGTACACATGACACCAATATTTTGACATGGATAACCCGGTAAAGGGAAAAACCATGGTGGGAAACCCTACCCACAATCAGATAATACTTTTGTAGAAGTATGTGAAATAATCACAATGGGGATTGCACTTGCAATCAGGCCCACAACCTAGATTACACTGCTCATCATAAAAGATAAGTCTCACTGACTTACAAAACATTGGACTACAATCCGGAGAAGATGAATTGTGAAAATAGCATCCACAAATGCTTGATACAGTTTCGGTTAAGGAAAAATGTCTGCCCTACAATACCAAATCCTTTTGAACCCTACGCTAAAAGATATGACTTTATTCGTACATAAACCTCTCTCTCATAATGCAGACATAACCATTGATCCCAAAATCTATAGCCAATTACATGAATAAGTTTCCTATAAATACAAATCATCAACCTTAATGATATGGTTGGCTAAACCCTAAACCCAAAAACCTGTAATTATAAAAATTACATCACATGGTATCACCGAACCATTATTATTATTTACATAGAATAGCATGGACCTAATTCAAATATCTAAAAAATTATATCCACTAGAAATTATGTTGACCAAAATCCAACACGTTTCACCAACCAATAGAAACCCTCAATGAAATAACATAGAAAGTCTAACTAGATCCAAATAGAACAACCATAACAACACGCCAACCAATCCAAAGTCACCAAACACTCAGGACTCGATCAAGAAGCACCTTCAGCATGATACAAACCAATTCCATAAGTCGGACCAAAATCATCTAATCAAAACATCAAATATCGCTAACCGGTCAAGCTAACTGGTACCAAGAAATATCAACCGGGATCATAAGCGATAGTTACCAAAGTTCCAAATCATGAACCAACAAAATATGGAAAGAATATAACCATCCCGAATAAACATCCAAAATCGATTCCAATAAACTTATCATATTGGATTAGAATTACAACCAAAACCAAGATAAATACGAAGACTAACCAAGATAGGTCCAATTGGGATAGCAGAACCATATCCAACTGGGATGCAGTGTTGACATCAATGAAAACACTTAACCAGATCCAACATAAGCCAACGATATCCTTCTGGGTCATGATATTTTAAGAAGTGAGCTCTAGGTAGTGTGCCTAAATGCATGTGCATTCCCCTTTGTAATATTTTCACATAGTACTGCAAAGTATCATCTTATTGTGGGTAGGTTCCCACATTGATTTTTCCCTTAATCGGGTTTTCCATGTCAAAATCTTGGTGTTGTGTGTTGTGTTATCATCTTGCTTATCTCTGTTATTTTTGTAGTTTATCAGATCTATTTTTGTGATTAAGTTTGTAGATCTGGTGAAAACTAATTCACCCCCCCTCTATGTTTTCCCTCATTGTTGTTGCCAACAATTGGTATTAGTTCTAGATCCTCTAGAAGAATCTTAATTGCTTGAGGTGATATGGGATGGCAACAGGAAGTGGGAGTGTTATCTTTAAGAAGGAGAGTCCAAGATTTAATAATAGTAACTATGCTATATGGAAGAACCAAATGGAAGTGCAGTTGAGGTGTCTTGGAGAAGATTACTGGAAGATTACAAATAATGCCTATTCAACTCCTCCAAATGGACCAGTTACTGTTGATGAGATCAAGGAAGTTAAAGCATAACATTAGAGCGAAGGAAGCATTGTTAAGTGCCCTAACTGATTCTAAAATGACAAATGTAATGGGACTTTAGACCGCACATGAGATCTGGGAGAAGCTTGAGACCCTGTATGAAGGAGATAAACAAGTGAAAGTTGCTAAGTTGCAACGTTTGAAAGAAAAATATTAGATGTTGAAGATGGGAGAAGATGAGAATATAAATAGCTTTATGGCTAAGGTGAATGACCTTGTCCTAGGCATCAAACGTGTCAGTGGAACCCTTAAAGAAGATGAAATTGTTGCTAAGGTGTTGAGATCTTTGCCTCCTTATAAACATAAGGTAGCTTCTATTTATGAGGTTTAGAGTGTGACTACAGTGACAAGAGATATGTTAGTTGGAAATATTGTTGCAATTGAGTTGAGTGAATTTGGTGAATCACATGGAAAGTCTGGGATAGCATTTAGAGCATTTGTATCCAGAAAGAAGTATGAACCTGAAGAATGCAAAATATGCAATATGAAAGAGAAAGGAGAGAGATGGATGATCAAGAAAGAGAACCAGATGAGCTTGAAGAATTGATTTCTCAGAGAATGCCTAAAGTAGCCAGTAAGTATGATGGAAAATTTCCTTTGAAATGTTTCTCTTACAATAAGGTAGGACATTTTGCTTCTAGGTGCCCAAAGAGAATGGCTAAGTACGATAGGCATGATAAATTTGATAAGAATGACAAAAATGATAGATACGAGAAGCATGAGAAGTATGATAAGCCTTAAAAGTCTAATTGGAAGTATAAGAATTGAAAGAACTACTATTATGTTGTTGATGAAGGTGTTACAGATGAAGAATTAGAAGGAGATGAAGTTGTGTTCCTTACCATTATAGAAGATGGACCAGTGCATATTGATCCCACTAGCTGCACCATTGAGGAAAAATCTTTAGCTACTAAAGTTGAAGAAAAAGATGAATGGGTAATAGACAATGGTTGTTCAGATCATATGACCAATGATAAAAGAAAATTTGTGAGTATGGAAAGGTATGATAGTGGAATAGTGATATATGGAGATGACAAAGCTTGTGTGATCCATGGTAGAGGTTCTATTTCTTTTGATGGTAAGCATAATACTGATGATGTCTTGTATGTTGAAGGCTTGAAGCATAATCTTTTGAGTGTTGGAAAGATGGCTGAAAAAGGTTATGATCTTCAATTAAAGAATGGTAAATGCAAGATCCGAAATGCCTTCAGTATAGAGATTGCATCTGGAACTAAGACTAAAGGTAATATATTTCATTTGAATGCTAGTGAGAAAAGTTGTTTGATTGCTCAGATTGATGAATGTTGGTTGTGGCATAGGAGAATGTGTCATGTTAATTTTGATTCAATGATTAAGATCATTTCTATTCAATTTGTTAGAGATCTGCCTACGATTGTTAAGCATGTTGATCCGGTATGTAAGGAATGTTAATTGGGTAAGCAAACAAGGATTTCTTTGAAGAGAAAGCAGTATACATCTAATGGATTGCTATATCTTGTGCATAATGACCTGTGTGGACCTACAAATGTTAGAAGTGTGCAGGGAGATAGATATGTAATGTTGCTAATTGATCATTATTCCAGGATGATGTGGGTTGTCTTTTTGAAATAGAAATCTGAAGCATTAGACAAGTTCAAGATATTCAAAGAAAAGGTTGAGACTGAGTTAGGATTTAGGGTGAAATTTTTGAGATCTGACAAAGGTGGAGAACTTTCCATTGAATTTTATTCATTCTATGAAAAGCATGGGATTAGAAGACAATTATCTTCTCATAGAACCCCTCAGTAGAATGGAGTTGTTGAAAGAAAAAGAAGACTGTCTTGGATGCTACAAAGACTATGTTGACTAAAGGAAATGTTCCAAAGGTCTATTGGAGAGAAGCTATTAACATTGTTGCTTGCACATTCAATTGAGTTGATATTAAAGGTGATACTGGTAAGACTCCTTATGAGTTATGGTTTGGTCTCGTTCCTACCATGAGATACTTCAGAGTGTTTGGTAGAAAGTGTTACATAGAGAGAGATGAGGACATAGGAAAGTTTTATGCAAGAAGAGATGAAGGAGTTTTCTTAGGTTATTCTACAAAGATAAAAGACTACTGATGCTACAATAAGAGACTGAGAAAGATAGTAGAGAGTGAAAATGTGAAGGTAGATGAGAACCTTGGGATAGAGATCAGAGTATGTAGATATGATGATGGTCAACATGTTATAATTAATGCCTATTCAGACTGAAGAGTTGAAGTAGACTAATTTGGTAGAGACAGTTAATCTAGACATTGTTGTTGTTGGTGAAGAAGTGCAGGAACTTGAAAATTAGAACAATCGGAAGATGCTGAGGTATGTAAGATTGAATCATAAAGAAAATTAAATTATTGGTGATAAAAAAAAAGTGTGACGACCAGAAGAAGGCTAGTTGTTGAAGAGGTATATTTGATTTCTAAAGTTGAACCTAAACATGTTGTTGATGCTTGTAAAGCTGAAAATTGGATGAGAGCTATGGAAGAAGAATTAGATCATATTAAAAAGAATAACACATGGGAGCTTGTGCCTAGACCTAAAGATGAGAATGTGATTGGTACTAAATGGGTATTCGGGAATAAATTGAATGAAGTTGATGAAGTTGTTAGAAACAAAGTTAGATTGGAACAATCGGAAGATGCTGAGGTATGTAAGATTGAATCATAAAGAAAATTAAATTATTGGTGATAAAAAAAAAGGTGTGATGACCAGAAGAAGGCTAGTTGTTGAAGAGGTATATTTGATTTCTAAAGTTGAACCTAAACATGTTGTTGATGCTTGTAAAGATGAAAATTGGATGAGAGCTATGGAAGAAGAATTAGATCATATTAAAAAGAATAACACATGGAAGCTTGTGCCTAGACCTAAAGATGAGAATGTGATTGGTACTAAATGGGTATTCGGGAATAAATTGAATGAAGTTGATGAAGTTGTTAGAAACAAAGTTAGATTGGTTTGCAAAGGATATTCCCAGAATGAAGGAATTGATTACGAGGAGACTTTTTCTTTGGTGACCAGAATTGAAGCTGTTAGACTGTTGCTTAAATGTGATGCTTATAAATATTTCAAGGTATATCAGATGGATGTCAAATCTTCCTTTTTGAATGGCGATCTTGAGGAAGAAGTCTACATTGAGCAACCTGATGGATTTTCATTATCAGATGATAGAGACATGGTATGTAAACTGAAGAAAGCTCTTTATGAATTGAAACAAACCCTTAGAGCCTGGTATGCTAAATTAGATAAGTATTTGTTGAAATTGAGATTTAACAAAGGTGTTGTTGATAGTAGTTTGTACTTTATGATTGAGAGTGATAACATCTTGATTGTTGAAGTCTTTGTTGATGACATTATCTTTGGAGGTGATGATAACTTGAGCATGAAGTTTTTTGATGAAATGCAGAAATAATTTAAGATGTCTATGATAGGTGAGATGAAAATTTTCTTAGATTTGTAGATTTCACAGACTATAAAAGGTATTTCTATATCTCAAACTAAATATATGAAGGAATTGCTGAAGAAGTTTGGATTATATGACTCCAAACCAGTTGGAACTTTTATGGTGACTGGCTGCAAATTATCCAAGAATGATGATTCTCTGATAGCTAATCAGAGTTTGTATAGATATATGGTTGGTAGACTGCTATATCTTACTCATACTAGTTGGAACATTATGCATGTTGTGTGCATGGCTGCTAGATATCAAGCTTATTCGAAAGAGAGTCGTGTCACTACTATGAAGAGAATACTTAGGTACTTGAAGGGAACTATGGATTATGGTTTGTGGTATCCGAGGAATGATGACTTTATGTTATTTTCTTATACTGATGTTGATTGGGCTAGTGATGTTGATGACTGAAAGAGTACATCCGATGGTGCTTTCTTTTTGGGTAAGAAAATAGTTTCATGGGCTAGTAAGAAACAAGATTTAGTATCCTTATCTACTGCTGAAGTTGAGTACATTAATGTTGTTGGTAGCTGCACTCAGGTAGTCTGGATGAAGCAAATGTTGAAGGATGTCAGTGTTATCTATAATGAGCCTACTATCATTTACTGTGATAATTACAGTGCCATTAACATGTTAAAGAATCTGGTGCAACATTCAAAGACCAAACATGTGTCATTCAAATATCATTACTTGAGAGAGAAAGTCAGCGAAGAGGAAGTTAAGTTGGAGTATGTATCTATAAAGGAGCAAATTGTTGATATTTTCACTAAGCCTTTGCCTATAGATAAATTTGTTTATTTGAGAGACAAGCTAGGGGTATCCACCCCTCATGATGAGAACTAGATGCATTGAGTTGCATCAATCCGGTGGAATTCATAGTCTTATCTCTTCATTTGGATTGATGAGTTGGTGTTTCTCCTCTACTAGAGTAGTCTGTTGGATTGGTTATGTGTTTTAGGGGGAGAGATTCATGTTTATGTTTTGGGGGAGAGAGAGTTTGGTTATCAGTTTTGATATCTTTGGCATTGTTGTCAAAGGGGGAGAGATGCATGTGAAAAAAACTTCTTTATCTGTCTTGATCTTAGGGGGAGTTTGTTGGAGATGTTTCTTTCTTTGCATTAATTTTTTTTCACATTCATATGTTGACATCAATACCAAAGGGAGATATTGCTGGACATTGTTGCTGCTAGGATACGTTGTTGTCATTGATGTCAATATATTCATGCTCCGGTGATTGTAGATTGGCTCTTTGGGATTATGATTTGTTGTATGAAGTATTTCTTGTATCACTGTATTCTTTTGTATTGGTCTTGGTGATTTAGGAAGCTTAATTGATTATATCAGATGATCCAGTTTTGAAGTTTGTTTATCAGATCAATGACTTACAGAGTTTAGTATATTCTGGTGTGATTAGATCTTGTGCTGAGTTTTTGGGATATTGTTTTGGATGATCATGTGTATCTTCATTTTAGATGGTTCATGATTTGGTCCTACACAAGTTATCTTTCTTCATGATAGTTGTTGATTGGTTGTGTTATTGAGTTTTTAGATATTGATCGATGAAGATTTGATGTGTTGGTGTAGCTATTACTGAAGATTCTAACGTTCTTGTTGGTGTTTCCTAATTTTTTCTTATTTATTTTGATGATCTGCATTGATGATTGTGTGAGTTCATGGTGATTTTGTTGAACCGGTGATGATCTTCGTGTTATGCGGTTTACTTGGTGGTGAAGTGTGTTACGGTTGATCTTGGCATGATTTATGGTGGTGTTGCGTGCTTGGGGATTTTTTTGTGATCATGTTATGTCATGTAAATTATTATATTGGTTTGATGGTCGATCCTTGTATCATGTGATATGATCTTGTAATTGTGAGTTGAGTATTTAGCCAACCTTGTTTTCAAGGTTGATGAATTGTATAAATAGGTGATATTGTCATAGAACTTAGGTATCAAGGTTGTGTCTGCATTTTCAGAGAGTGGTGTATGTGTGATCAAGTGATTCATCCTTCAACATTGTGATTGAGCAGATTTTGGTGTTGTAGAGAAGACATTGTGCTTAGTTGGAACTCTCATCAGGAATTTGGAGATGCTATTATTGGATTTCATTCCTTCCGAATTGTGGCCTAAATCTTCTCGTAAGTCAGCAAGACTTCCCTAATGGTTGTAGGCTTCTGGGTCATTATCTTTTGAGCAATGAGCTCTAGGCAGTGTGCCTGAAAGCATGTGCATCCCCCATTGTAATATTTTTACATACTACTATAGAGTGTCATCTTATTGTGGGTAGATTCCCACCATGGTTTTTCCCTTAAATGGGTTTTCCATGTCAAAATCTTGGTGTTGTGTGTTGTGTTATCATCTTTCTTAATTTTATATTGTTGTAGTTTATCATATTCATTTTTGTGATTAAGTTTGTAGATCCGGTGAAAACTGATTCACCCCCCTCTTAGTTTTCTCTCATTGTTGTTGCCAACAAAAGTGTCTCTCAGTGTTTATAATTGTTGTGATTTTCACTTAACAAAAAAAGCATGATGTATATAGGGATGAATCAATTTACAAAAAAGCTCCATAAAGGTTTCAATAGGTATCTCCTCTTCTATATATTCTAACATTGTGGATTCTTTCCCAAATTTTGGTTCAGACTTTATGTACTTGTAACTCTTACATTTTACCATCTTTGTCATGTCATTATCTTCATTTCTTAAGGAGAATTTAGCCAAATTACCACATGTTTTACAAATTCCTTTTATGCAATTTATTTGATCTATTGCATTATCATTTGATTTATCACATAAAATCGATGCTATGAACTAACTTGGCTATTTAGGGGGGAGCATTCCCAATACCATCCCTTTCTTCTATCATCTTTTATAACACTTAATAATAGAGATCAAATTCAATATGGTAACAACAACAAGAGAAACAACAACAACAACAACAACAAGAAGTTTCAAAAGCTTTGTTTATGTTCACATAATATGTCTTTAATCTTTCAAACATTGTTTTTGTCCAATATTTATGTTGGGATTTGAATTAGAAAATGATAAAATCCAATTCATATTGTATTATGTCAAACCAATGCTTCAAAATGGCGATCCCACAATATTGGGTTACATGTTTTGGTACATCCCAATTTTTGTTGAAATCACACATTTTTTAGAAAATATAATGGTTTAAGCATTAAGAGGTCCCATTTGAAGTAATTAATTTAGGAGAGTTAGATCAAAGGATCTTAGATCAAAATTTCTTAGATTGAACCTCTCTACTTCTAAATCATACCTACAATGGACTCTTCTTCACACTTATTAGAATGTTGATAGTTCAAACCACTTTTACAATAGATTTTTGGGGATCAAATGAATTTGTTTATTTATTTGTTTTATTCCTTATTATAAGCTTTCAAAATAGTATAATTTTTGATATATTTAATTTCATGAATATATTTATGTTTTATTTCTTATGAATATAGGTTTTTCATCAAAGATTAAGGATTGTGTTTAACACATGTAGAAAATTTGAAAAATAGAGAAAAAATTTGCAAAAAATATCTTTTCCCTATGTATTGATATCCTCATTTCAACATAAAAAGAAGAAGTTAATTCAAATGCATACAAAAGAAAGTATGCATTACAAAAAACACCTCTGTCCAATTTGCAATTGCTTCGTCTTCAAAAATTAACTAAAAAAATATATGTAACAAAAAACACCTCTGTCTTGGCAGTGGTGCTCCCTCTGGGTACCCAGACATACCACCTTGCCTAGGTAAATGCTGCTTACATTAGATTACACATGGAAATCAAGGAAGGGTTCAAGAAAGTCTGGCTAGAGAGTGACTTAATCAATATCATTAAATGTATTACTAAGAAATCTGAACATAGTTTGATGATCAAATGCCTAATTGAGGAGTGCCACATCATGATTGATAAAGTGGATGATTTCAAAGTCTCCCACATGTATAGGGAAGGCAATATGCTAGAAGACCACAAGGAAAATATTGGTGTGGATTGTGTGGAGGTACGGTGGTGGATGAAAATGGGAACTTTCCTGAAGCACTTGTATGATCTGATGAGAAAAGACACTGCTGGTATCAGCTATTCATTACTCATTAATGATGACAAGTAGTCTTTTGAATGGTGTGTTTTGGTGAGGTTTGTTTCTAGATCCTAATATCAGAGTTTCTAGACCCTTCCTTAACACTTGGTTTTGCGTTTTGTGGGTATAGTTTGTTGTGTATACCTAGAATTGCAGAGGTGGAGATTGTATGGGTAGTGTCAAAAATAAAATGGAACCCACATCTTATGAAAAATGGAAGAAGAATATGAAGCCCTGCAATGAAATCTATGATGGGGGTCTTGTTCCCTATCTTGAGAGACTCCATGGGAATGATCCCAAAAAGACTGAAGATTTAATAAAATAATGGAATAAGGGTATTCTCACTATGCTTCAGGTGGAGTTTAGAATTGATGAGGTGTTCATTGCTAATATCATGGGCATGCAAATGGAAGGAAATAAATTCTATCATGAGAGGAAGTCAGCTGAGGAGGCTATCTCCATCTTCTTTGATAAACAGAGTGAAAGAGGCAAGTTTCGCAAGATCATGGATGATTGGTATAAGAGGAACGATTTGCAAAACCTATGGGTATACATGGCGGAGGTGATTATGAGGTACATTACCCTTGACGAATGCTTTGCTAGTATATTTTCATAGCATTTCATGATTCTTAATCATTTTTGGCATGGTAAAAGGATTTTCGTTCCTTTTTATTTTATTTCTTCCTTGGAGCAAAGTTTGGCTAACCATGCCAAGAATCTTGTTAATCTTGTGTTACATGAAGGATTAATTATTCTTATCATGGACTATGCTAAGGCTAATGAGGTTAAGCCTTCCCCGGTTATCAAAAGCCCCATGTCATCCACCAACCGTGAGGTGTAGGTGGTGTCAGATATGGAAATGGAGGGAGCAAAGAATGTAATAGAAATGGATTGGTGAGATATTAAGATTTTGGAAGACCTTGACTACTGTCCCACTCAAGAGGAGGACCCTGCCCACATGACCACTGGAACTAGCAGTAGTAAGAGGAACAAACATCCCAGATGGGAAACTAGTAAATATAAGACTCTTAGAGCTAAACCACAAGATCTTGACCCACCAAAATCTAAAAACACTAAGTCAGGGAAGTCTGGTGACAATAAGGGAAAGGAATAGGAAATTAAGCTTGACATCCCTATGGATGTTGACCAAGGAAAATAGGGAATGGTCACTATTGACTCAATGCTAGAGAAACTAATCAAGAATTCTGTTAGTGGGAAAGAGAATTGCTTCTTGTAGGCTGGTAAGGAAATTAAGACTCTAAAAGAGGGTATAAAGTGTTGGCATTATAACAGACAAGGAGAGATTGTTGCAGATTCAATAAGGATATTGAGGAGGTTGTTGATGATTATAGATATAACTGATTAAGAACGTTTACTGTCTTAATATTATTATTTTGTCATTGATGTCAAGAAATTGATTTTCTAATTTAGTATGATGTTGCCATATCTTAAGAAGTATTATTTGATGAGTATAAAGATGTCGGTAAAAGACACAGAAAGAATATGATGAATAAGGGGAGGAATAAGTTATTCAATGGGCAACTATTACCGAATTAGACAATGATGAGATCATGATGTTTAGATTGTTTTGATATCCTACATATGATTGATTGATTGTAAGGTTAATACTATACTATGTTACTGGGTAAAGAACCTAGTTGGTAAACCCTAAAGAACCTAGTCGATAAACCCTAAGGAACCTAGTCGATAAACCCTAAGGTTATCACTATCGGTTAATGAAGGCAGAATGTCTACCGAGTAAAGTTTAGTATTTACCAAGTTGCAACTGAGTAGTAACAGAATGCATTGAATGAATATAAGCATATTTAATGGAAGTTGATGAGCTAGAACTGATTAAATGATTGGTATGTTGTGAATGAAGTTTGTTAAAGAATCTATGGCAAAGGAAAATCGACAGGAAGATCTACAACTCAGATTGAACCACAATACCCTAGCACAAATTCCAAGAAATGTATGCAAGTTCCAAAGTAGGGTAAAATGTTTTCAGATTGAAGGATACATTGAACCTGGTCAAAGTTTGAAGATCTGATGGCTATGATTGATCATCAAAAATGTGATCACGGAGATTAAGTGGCTGGCGAATTGTTTACAAATAAGGAATTTTTGATAAACAATGCATGAGGGAAAGTGTATGCATAGGGATGCTACATAGTGATTATCGAGCACAGAAGCTTGAAGACCTGTTTGAATAATAGAGTATAGAGCCCAACAGATGGACAAGATAAGTCCTAGATTGTATTGAGAAAATAAGAATCTGCTTTAGCATTTTAGATGTGAAGTTGCAGACAGATTTTTATTACTGTTATTTTGTGAAGTGACAAAAAATCTCTTAACCGAGTGGACTTAACAGTCTTATTTGTAAAACCCTCTAGCAAGGTGACATTCCGATTGAGTGTTTAAAATCCTTTAACAAGGTCACTTCTAACAAGGTGAAGATCCTAACAGATCTGAGGGAAATCCCTTAACCGAGTCACATCTAGCAATGTGTTTGTAATCTTTAACAGGATTTGCTTTCAACCGAGCATACTTTAGAAGAGTATATTTCTTGGTGGGTCCGAAATCCCACAGTGGTTTTTCCCTATTTGGGTTTCCACGTTAAATCTGGTGTTATGAGTGTTATGATGTTTATATGCTTTTGAGTTTGCATGTTTAGCAGTTTTGGTTATATTACTGAAGTATATGTTACTGAGGTTGAATCTGTTGTTTTTATGGACAAGATTAAGGTTGTATGATTCACTCCCCCCTCTCATCTTATTAGCTTGGCATCTGTACTTAACATTAAGTATCAAAACTATCAATTGGTATCAGAGCTTTGGACTCCGGAAGGAAAAGTTTAAAGGTACTTGAGGCAAAGATCCAAATATGTATAAGAGGGATGCACTGAAGCTGAACAAGTCAAGTTTCTCTACATGGTAGAAAAGGATGAAGCTGCACCTATCATGAGTTGGAGACTATGTTGTATGTTATCTGGAGAATGATTACATCACACCGAGCACCTATCCATTGACAATGGAAGAGATAAAGGCAAAGCAAGAACATATCCAAGCAATGATTGAAATAACATCTGCATTGACCAATTCAGAGTTTAATGATCTAGAAGGTTGCAATGATGCAAAGGCAATGTGGGACAAGCTCATATCTGTGTATGGTGGAGATGAACATGTTAAAAGAGAAAAAGTGGATAGTCTAAGAGGACAACTTGAATCTATGAGGATGAATGAAGGTGAGAACATAACCCAGTATAGTACAAGACTAAAGGAGATTGTTAATCAAATCAAAGGAGCAGGTGGAACTATTGAAGAAAAGGATATAACAAGTAAATTGTTAAGAACCCTTCTACCAGCTTATGCAATCTGAGTCTTCGCAATCAATGATAAGGTCTGTACCCAATATGCCAGTTTCTTTAGATGCTACTATTGGTAAGCTACATGCATTTGAGTTAAGTAATATTGATAACAGTGGGTCATTGGTAAATAAAGTTGAATCTGCATTTAGTTATTTTCATATTGGTGAATCTGATGATTACAATGATAGAATGAGTAAGTACACTAAAGGGGATCACAGTGGAGCAAGTGAAATATTTCGCAAGAACATGGAGGATGTACACAAACTGTATGAGGAAATAAGAAAGCAAGAAGAGTTTGAAGCACTAGTAGCCAGAAGGTTACCGAGAGGCAAAGGTAAGTATAAAGGAAAACTACCTTTGAAATGTTTCTGTAGACGTATAAAAATGACCACATTCCTAAATGAATATTTTATGTTCATTTCTCTATTTGATTAAATCCAATTTAATTAAATTATCCACATTCTTCAATTTTATTAAGTAAATTACTCAATTTATTTAAATTAAATTCACTATATCCATTTATTGAATAAATCATTTTATTCAATTAAATCCCCCCTATCTACTTTTAATTAAATACAAATTTAATTAAATAGTTATCCTAAAATTGAATAAATCTAATTTATTTAATTTCCCCAAATTGCAACCAAATTGAATTAAATTATTTCAATTAAATCCTATTATCCCTCCATCCACTTGCAAAATCCTAAACCTATTTCTAATCCCTTCTAGACTCTTCTAATAGCTTCTAATTAGCCTAACCCCTCCTCTAAACTTTGTCACATCCCTAAGCAAAGGGAAGTCACTTCTCAAACCTTAAAGTCTTTGATAACCATTAAAGGTTTTCAACCTTCAACCACTAAATGGCTCAAAGTCTTTGATAACCATTGAAGGCTTTCAACCTTCAACCACTTAATCCCCAAAGTCTCCAATAACCATTAATGGTTAACTCAAACCCTCCTACATGGTTAAAAAATTTGTTTTGACTCAACCTTCATCCAACCCAAGGGTCTCATCAGGCCATTAATGCTTTGACCATGATTATCTCTTAATCATTTGCACAAAGGTTTATCCTTGGATTAATTCTTAATCCATTGGGTAAACCTAATTTAGACTTGACCCTTAGCCTCTAGATAACCATGAGGTCTTCTCAGGCCTTTAATGCCTCCAACCCCTTCTCTCAACCCAACCCTATGTTGACACTTGTCACCATTTTATTGGTGCCAATTGTGCACATGGATCCCCGACTTTCAAACTCAACCCTTGATTAAACTATTCAATCCTGACCATCCATTGCCCTGTTTGTGCTATAAATAGAGCTCTCATTCCTCCATTCTTAACAATCATCTTTCAAATTTCAAGCATCACACTTATGCTCAAATTCTTTCAAGCTTTCTCATTTCATTTTATGCTCATCATTTTTGCCTCTTTGAAATCAGGAATTAGACTAAATATGCATGTTTAGATTATTTTCTTTATCATTTTAGTTCAATCATAGACTAAATATAGTATGCTAGGAAAGTATTCATACTAATCTTGTCATCTTATCATTTAGTTTATTGCATTTTAGAATCAGACATATCTTATAACACATTTCATTCTAAAAATCTATCAGAGCATCCCTCGTTCTTACATTTGCCATCCCTGAACCATTTTGCTCAGTAATCTGAGAGCAAAAACATTGGTTTGAGGGACATTGTGAGATAGAGAACCATGGGACCCACCTTGAGAAGCTGAGTAACACATCGTTACTCCATAGCTTGCATCAAGAAGTCCTATGTGTGTGTGTGGACTAGTATTTACAATATTTTCACATATTAAGTTTTATCAGCCCACTTTTCCCGCATACAGTTTCAATTGTGATAAGATAGGACATATGGCTTCTAACTGTCCTGACAAAGATTCTACTGAAAAGAGAGATTATCGAGATGACAGACATAAAGATAATCATTACAGAGGACACCGAGACTTCAGAAGAAGAGATAGAAAGTCATGCTTAATAGCTGATGAGGAATCCAATGATGATAAATCAGATGAAACTGATACAGAGGAAGTAGTTTATGTGGCTATCAAAGATGGATCAGATGAAGAAAGGTATGAAGAAAAAGCCCTAATATCTCACATAAATACTAATGAATCTTGGATCATAGATAGTGGATGCTCACATCACATGATAGGTGATAAACACAAGTTTGTTATGTTAGAAGATTATGATGGTGGTTATGTAAGATTTGGTAATGATGCACCATGTCTAGTAAAAGGTAAAGGGTCCATAACACTTCTTGACAATGCTAGATGCAATGATGTTTATTGGGTTGAAGGCTTGAAATACAATTTTTTGAGTGTAGCACAACTAAACAATACAAGATACCGAATAGAATTTCAGAAAGGAATTGTCAAAGTTCATGACAAGCATGGAAAGTTAGCTGCTACCGAGACACAAACAAAAGGTAATACATTTCATCTTGACTCAACTCAAAATAAGTGTCTGTATGCAAAGATAGATGATACCTGGTTATGGCATAAAAGGTTTTGTCATGTAAATTCTGATAATCTAATCAAAATAAGCAAGAAGCACTGAGTAAAAGGTCTACCAAGTCTTGAAAAACCTAAGAATGCTATGTGCTGAGGATGCCAGATGGGTAAAATGACAAGATCAAGCTTTACAAGTAAGTCCTACACTTCTAAGGGAATTTTAGATCTTGTGCACACTGATCTTTGTGGTCCTATGAAAGTTCAAAGTTATTATGGTGATAAATATTTCATATTATTTGTGGATGATTATTCAAGGATGATGTTAGTTATGTTTTTTAAAGAAAAATCAGAAGCTTTTCAAATGTTTAAATGGTACAAGGCAAGAGTTGAAAATGAAACAGGAAGACAACTGAAATATCTTAGATCAGATAGAGGAGAGTTCACATCTAATGAGTTTAACTTATTCTGCAATGATCATGGTATAAAAAGACAAGTCTCTACACCGAGAACTCCACAACAAAATGGAATAGCTAAGAGGAGAAACAAATCTATTGTGGATTGTGCCAAAACCCTGATGATTGAAAAGAAAGTGCCACAAACATTTTGGAGAGAAGTAATAAGCAAAGCAGTTTACATCTTGAACCGAGTACAACTGAAGAAAGGAACTTTGAAGACACCATATGAAATCTAGTATGACAAGAAACCTAATGTAAGTTACTTCAAGATCTTTGGAAGTAGATGCTATGTTCACAAAGATGATAGAAATAGAAAGTTTGATCAGAAAAGTGAAGAAGCGGCATTTCTTGGTTATTCTTCTAGAAGTAAAGCATTTAAATGTCTGATCAAATCATCTAACAAAATAATAGAAAGTGCAAATGTGAAAATTGATGAATTTGCATAAAGAAATGATGAAGGAAACTCCAAAGAACAGAAGATTATGATGAATTTGTCTATGTTCAACCGACAAGTCTTACCGAGAGAACTGTTGAAGAAAATGAAGAGAATGTCCAGTTATCGAGTAATGAAGAAGATCATACAGAGTCTACCGAGCTTGTATTAGCCAAGTATGTCAGAAGACATCATGCATCAAGTCATATTATAGGAGATAAAGATGATCTAGTGATGACAAGGAACAAAGTGAGACAAAACACATGTCTGATATCTGAATTTGAACCAAGGATAGTGAAAGAGGCATTTAACAGTGAAGATTGGATAAATGCTATGACAAAAGAGATTGATCAAATCAAGAAGAATGACACATGGACATTGGTCCCAAGACCGAAGGACAAAAATGTAATCAGTACAAAGTGGATTTTCATAAACAAGCTAAATGAAAAAGGTGAGGTCATTTGAAATAAAGCAATACTAGCTTGAAAAGGTTATGCCCAAGAAGAAGGAATTGATTATGGTGAGACTTTTGCACCTATGACTAGACTTGAAGGAGTAAGAACATTGTTGGCATATGCTGCTTTCAAGAATTTCAAGGTATATCAAATGGATGTCAAATCTGCATTTCTAAATGGTATATTAGAAGAAGAAGTTTTTATTGAACAACCTGAAGGATTTGTTGAAGACAAGAATAAAGATCAAGTATGTAAATTGAACCAAGCTTTATATGGTCTGAAACAAGCACCTAGAGCATGGTATGAAAGACTGCACTCTTATTTAATCAAGATTGGTTTTATAAGAACAAGTGAAAACAACAATATGTACATGAAGAATGATGAAAATGGAATACTGATCTCGGCCATATTTGTTGATAATATTATATTTTGTGGAAATGACTCTCTATGCAAGAACTTTGGAAATGAAATGAGAAAAGAATTTGAGATGTCATTAATTCGCGAGATAAAGTATTTTATAGGTTTACAAATACTGCAAATGAAAAATGAGATTTTCATTACTCAATCCAAGTACATAAAGGAAATCCTAAAGAAATTTGGAATGGAGGATTCAAAACCAGTAAGTACTCCTATGACTACCAACTGTAAACTATCAAAGAATGATGAATTTGCATCTGTTGATGAGACACTTTACCGATCCATGATTGGAAAGCTACAATATGTTGTTCACAGCAGGCCAGACATAGTACATGCAGTAGGTATAGCTACAAGATTCTCTGCAGATCCTAAGGAAACACACATGACAACAATCAACAGAATTTTTAGATACTTGAAAGGCACTGAGGATTATGGCTTAGTATATCATAAAGGAAATGACTTTGATTTAAAAGTTTATATTGATGCTGATTAGGTAGGCAACATTGATGACAGAAAAAGCACAAGTGGAGGAGCTTTCTTTTTAGGAGAAAGACTAGTGAGTTGGCTTAGCAAGAAACAAGGATATGTTTCACAGTCAACAGTAGAAGCTGAATACATTGTTGTAGCATTGAATTGTACCAACATAGCATGGATCAAACAACTGTTGGAAGGTATAAATGAGAAAGTTACCAAGCCAGTAACTATATTCTGTGACAATACTACTGCCATTAACCTTTAAAAGAATCTTGTTATGCACTCTTAGACAAAGCACATCTCTATCAAATATCATTATCTTAGAGAAGAAGCTCAAGAGAAGAAAGTGGTGTTGGAGTAAGTTAGTACAAAGGAACAAATAGTAGATATCTTTACCAAGCCACTACCAAGGGACACTTTTGAGTATCTTAGAAGTAAGTTAGGGGTCCTACCCCTATCTTCTACTCACTGACCAAGTTGGTTGAACACATCACTTTGATGACTCTACAAAATATCTTTTAGGAGTTGATGTTGATTTACACACTTTAGGATGTTTTCTAAAGGTGTGTAGGAAACAATAACAGGGAACAGGAATTGAAGACAAAATGCAACTAAGTAGTAACAAAATGCATTGAATGAATTTTGTTAAAGAATCTATGGCAAAGGAAAATTGGTAGAAAGATCTACAGCTCAGATTGAACTGCAATACCCTAGCACAGGTTCCAAGAAATGTATACAAGTTCCAAGGTGGGGTAAAACATTTTCAGATCGAAGGATACATTGAACCTGGTCAAAGTTTGAAGATCTGATGGCTATGATTGATCATGGGAAATGTGATCAAGGAGATTAAACGGCTGGTGAATTGTTTATAAATAAGGAACTATTGATAAACAATGCATGTGGGCAAGTGTATGCACAGGGATGCTACATAGCAATTACCGAGCATAGAAGGTTGAAGACCTGTTTGAATAACAAAGTATAGAGCCCAGTAGATGGACAAGATAAGTCCTAGATTGTATTGAGCAAATAAGAATCTTCTTTAGCATTTTAGATGTGAAGTTGTAGATAGATTTTTATTACTGTTATTTTGTGAAGTCACAAAAAATCTCTTAACCGAGTGGACTTAACAGTCTTATTTGTAAAAATCTCTAGCAAGGTGACATTCTGATTGAGTGTTTGAATTCCTTTAACAAGGCCACTTCTAACAAGGTGAAGATCCTAACAGATCTGAGGGAAATCCCTTAACCGGGTCACATCTAGCAATGTGTTTGTAATCTTTAATAGGATTTTCTTTTAATCGAGCATACTCTAGAAGAGTATATTTCTTAGTGGGTCCAAAATCCCACAGTGGTTTTTCCCTATTTGGGTTTCCACATTAAATCTGGTGTTATGAGTGTTATGATGTTTATATGCTTTTGAGTTTGCATGTTTAGTAGTTTTGGTTATATTACTGAAATATATGTTATCGAGGTTGAATCTATTGTTTTTATGGACAAGATTAAGGTTGTGTGATTCACCCCCCCCCTCTCTCATCTTATTAGCTTGGCATCTATACTTAACATTAAGTATCAGAACTATCATAAAGTGTATCATTGATACATTTATTGATAACCCTGAGCCAAGTAAAACTGATAAGCTGATCCAAATGACACAAAGATTAACTGAAGATGTGGAGACTATGAAGACTGACCATGAAAGTAGAATTGGTTATTTGGAATCAAGTGTGGAAGAAATAAAAGGGAGCTTGAGGAAATTAGTGAACATTAGTAAGGAAGAAATGAATAATAGTGCAAAGGGTCTTAAGAAGGTTTATGTGATTATTGTTAATCTTAAAGATCAACCTTTGACCAACATACTACCTCTGAAAACTAAACAAAAGAAGAAATTATAGGATTTGATTGTGCAAGGTATGGGTTCTCAGACTACAATTGGTCCATATACTAGAACTAGAAGCAGGAATCAGGAGCACGGTACGTCCAAGTTCATTGTGGAGGATCTTGAAGACATAAATCGAGAGATGAGCTAGAAGAACTCAGAATTGGCACACTCTTTCTAGTAGGGTGTTGGTGTTATGTTTTGTGCTTAGCTTATTGTTTTGTTGTTTTTTGACTTTGTGGGCTCGGCCTCTGTTTCGTCTACTAGTTAGCCATTGGTTTTGGTCCATTTTGTGATTGATATTTTGGTTGTAAAAATTTTTCTTTTGGGTCCCTGTAAAACCCATTTACCTTAATAAAAAATAAAAAATAATGAAAAAATATTCACTCACTAGATATTGTTGTGACAACTCTATATTTCTAAAATTAGAACTTCCTTCTTGCTATAAAAAAAGCTATGAATTACCAAATAAATGTCACTTCTGAAAAATGTTGATTACTTTAAATATTGAGTTATTAAAAGTTACATAACAATATAAAACATGAATTTTTAATTATTTAAAAAATATATATATTTAGAGTATATAGGAAAAATCTCACAAATGAGTAATTTACTTCATCTTCAAATTATTAATTCTTTAGCTGTTATAGGTTTTAGAAAGTAAAAATTTGATGCAAAATGCTGATTTTAGTGTCAAGTTTGGCCAAAAAATGTAACCCAATATTATGGGAGCGTCATTTGTATATAACACATATTCATTGGGCCCAGTTCTATGTTTGATAACATCTCTTCTATTCGATGAAGGATTAATATACTCATTCCAAAATGTTGTGATCAAGTTCCTAACTACATCTTCAATCCCATCAAATTGAGTAGCTTTACACATTATTACCTAATTGCCTTCCAACGTACTTGTAAAGTGGAAAATTGGATCCTAGTGACTCCCCACCTAGGAGAGAGAAAGGAAGCCACTAGGATGATTTTCACTTGGAAGGAATTTACATTCAAAAGAGGGGCTTGAATCCACTAGATCCAAATCCAAGGGAAATAAGGATGCGAATTCCAAGTGGATTGCAAGGGTTGAAGTGTGATTTACCCTCTTTTGTAAATAGATCTGTTGACTTGCTGACCGTGTAGGAAAGAGAGATAAAATGAGTGATTTGAGGGGCTACCGGTTCAACATCGCACTATAACTATGGATCTTAGATATCTAGATTGATATGGATCTGCCCTATGAATTTGAGGAAAAGTTGTTGGGACCATGCTGAAAGTGTCAACAATCCTCTGAAAAATCTGCAAAATGAAAAGGGTTCCTCTGTCTCTGCAAATGAAGCCCAAACCTGCAATTATAGTTGTGCACCTGCAACCTACACACAGAAAAGAGGGGAAGAAGGGTTGTGGATAGGCGTTTGCCTCAATCAAACCCTGGTTGAGGAATCAACCTTGAAAGAAAGTAATTGCAAATTCTTGAATGTAAACAATGGAAATATATACCTTGTAGATCTACAATTTGTTGATGATGGTTGCTTTGCTTCTTGAATATAATCACAAATGCTACATGAAATGGCATGTAACATGACAAAACCCTAACACACACATATGTTTGCAAATGAATGTTGTAAATGTTTCATCCAATGGATGAATGAAGAAGACACATGGAGAAGAAGACTTCATGAATAGTTGGAGACTTGAATTCTTGAACTTCGCCTATTGTGTATATTTATTCCTTCATCTCTTATGTATCACTCATTCATATATATGCAAATGACAGGACCAACTTCCTTTTATACATACCTCATTAGATCAATTCATCTCACCAAAGGCAAAAATTGGGGAAGTTCAGAATCCCAAAATGCAGATAGGACTGGAGGGACCTATCTTGGGACCACCCTAAGAGGGGGGGACACGAGTGCCACACCCCTTTCCAAGGGGGACAGGGGTGCAACACCCTTGTCCTGCCCCATCTTCGGATCTAGACAGGGTCTTAAGGCCATCTCAGAGCTTAAATAGGAATTAACATGAAGATGCAAAGAGAAGTCTCAGCTGGGAAGGAAGATGGTGTCACCAAGGTGAGGACCTAAAATGTGGTTAAAATTTCTAGGGTTGCAATTTTATGACACTACATTTAGCCCCCACTTTAGCGGGAGTACGACTTACACCCATACTACCGATAAAGTAGAAGAAATAGAGATAAAGATGAGAGATGTGGAGCAAGATCACAAGGAGTATAAGATGTTACTAATCTTGAGGAACAAAAACCCCAATCTTAGGATCTTAACTCGCTCAAACATATGCAAGATCACACAAAAAAATAAGGAACAAGATACACAAGACAAAACCAAAGCGCGAAAGAAACACAACAAACACAAGACTCAAGACCACAAACCAACTAGCTGAAGAGACCTCGATACTCAGATGTCTCCACAACTAATCAGAACACAAAGACCAATGCCATCACATAAAAGAGATAAGATGACATCATCCATGGACCATCAATAGAAAAATTATGGGTTCATGAGAGGAAGGAGAGAGAGGACATGAATACACACTTTGGTGATCTATGAGAAGAAAGACAAACAAGAGAGAAACCATGGACATCTCACCCCTAAAACTAGGTGATCAATGGAAAGAATGACATGGAAATCTAGTCCCCATAGTCCATCTGGGTGGTCAATGTAAGGGAAGAGAGTGAGAACATCGTTAGTTCCACCCAACCTCAAGCGCGTGTGTGTGCAAGTGAGGTTTTAAGTGCCTCATAGGAGTCTATACCCGAGTATGCTACAACCTATATAGAATGTATTGTACAAGTGTCAATAAAGGCATGACATCTCACTCTAAGAGTTTGTGCTCTGGTTTTGAGAATGATCACCCTCCATAAGAAAAAGTGGCGTCATCTTCCTCTAAGAGTCTGTGCTGAACCACTGTACCAGGAAAAAGTGATGACATCTCGCTCTAAGAGTCTATGCTCTAGTTTTGAGAATGACCCATTTTACAATGAAAAAGTGATGACATCTCACTCTAAGAGTTTGTGCTTTGGTTTTGAGAATGACCCACTGTACAATTAAAAAATGATGACATCTCGCTCTAAGAGTTTATGCCTTGGTTCCAAGAATGACCCACTATACAATGTATGAGAGAAGTATAGTACAAAGGAGCGGTGTGGGTACCAATCCCCCCCCCCCCCCCCCCCTTAAGATGTCAACATAGGTTGATGTTGATATCTTAAGGAAAGTAGAACAAGGATACCTACCTTCATCACAAAGAAGATATACACTATGCAACAATGTCATAAATCCAAGCAAGAGACGGAATACTTCTTTAAGCCAGGATAAGATAGTTGAAAAAGAGATATCTTGATGTAAGTGTAAAGGAGATCTCTAGAGGAGAAGAGATCTTTGTTCAAAAGACATCTACCCCAAGAGGATCTTTCTTAGACAAATATAACATCTTCTAGAATGAAGTGCAGAAGAGAAAAATAATTCAATCCTTCCTCCTATTGCTAGGTGAAAGGGATTCTTAATGAAGGATGAATCACTTTTTAAGCCAATGGGGATGGGTGAATTTATTATAGATGTACATAACCAAGTCTGAAAGAGCTTGCAGTCAAGGACTTATACCTCTTTCATAAGAGAGAACCCTTGTGTGAACAAAAACTATTCCACACAAGGAATGACATCAAGTAATAAAACTCACACCATCCATAACATGGGAAATAGTGGATCCTTAGAGATAGAGAAAGAGAGAAATAATTTCCCGCCAAGTTTAGGGACAATGGGAAGAGCTTACACAATCTTCTAGAGAGAGATCAAACATAAGCAAATGCACAATGTACTTTCATGAATGCATGGAAGCAAAGACATTAGTATTTGTAAAATACATGTCTCAAGAAGTGGTCATCTTCAAAAGAAAGAGAGAAAGGCATCACATATTCCCCAAGGGAGATTAATCATAAAAACATACCATTGTAATAAATGATAATCTCGTATGAAAAATGCAGCCCCTAAAGGAAACCATGATACATGAGATAAAAAGGAAGAAAGAGAAAGGAGGGAAAATCCTTGCCCCCCAAGTAGGGAAGACAAAGAGAAATATTACACATTTTCTAGTGGTGAATATTGGCAAATGATATGTCTTTCTAGTGTAAAAGATCCTTACAAGGAAGGGATACATACTTCTCAAGAGATCATTCCATGCCAAGGGGCATATCATGCTTGCTAATAATCGAGACCATAAAAGAGGTAAGTTTCCAAGAGAATGAAGAAAAGAGAAGAAGGGAACTACCAATTAAATAAATTTCTCTTAAGAAAAGATGAAAACCCAAGAACAATTATATGCTCACATAGGAATGATTCTTATGCAAGAAAAGAGATTAAATAATGAATAATGTACCAAGATGAAGATGAATATATAGAAAGAATGAGGAAACATTAACTTCCTGTTGCTGCCCCGAAGTATGTAAAGTTGAAACAACACCACCACAAATGAGAAAAAGCCCCCAACTAAGGTGACTATTCATGTGATAAGGGTGAGAACAACATGAAGAGAAAAGAAGTGCTAAGGCACTATTTTGATGTCAAGGAAGAGAACTAAATCTATTGTAAGAGAAATTCGTGCATGGTCAAATTGCTTTTGAAAAAATTTCCTAAATGCATAACATTTCCCAAGAGAATGTGAATGTGAATCATGAAAAATGCAATAATAATACCTTTCACTTGCTTAAGATTTTTGTTTTGAGGAGGGAAGGAAATGTTCCTGTCATATTTCAATTTCCAATAGATTCTTGTAGCTAGTCTTTTAGTATGATAGATATTATCTTGACAGAAAGGAAAAGAATTATTAGAAGAAGAAGGTTTATCATCCACAATTCTAATTTTTCCACTGTCTATTCCATCTTGAATAGATTTTTGAAAATCAGGGCAATCATCAACATTATGGTCAAGGGTTTGATGAAATGAACAAAAAGGACATTTTGAAGAAGAGGCATTCTTGCGGGGTTTTTTGATTTGTTTTTTTTTAAGATAATTTTCAAAATTTTGGAGCCTAAGGAGTTCATCCATAGAAAGAGGAGCATCATTTCCTAGGCCTTTTGTAGTAGTGTGTGTAGGAAGTTTTATAGGGACATGAATTCCTTGTCCTTTAAAACCTTGTTTTGTGATTATATGAAAGTCATGACTATAAGAATGTTGCAATTGACTAGATCGAGAAATAAGATCATGAATTTCTTGGAAATCGGATGTATAACGGGGAAGAAAAGGATTTGTAGAAGAAGAAAGAGTATCATGTGAAATGAAAATCTCCTTTCCTTTATCAAGCTTATCCTTTGTGGAGGATTGGGGATGAACATCTTCATCATCTAGAAGCTCATTTTTAGTTATTTCTATGTGAGGGGAAATATCATGAATAAAATGCATGACATCATCCTCCTGATATATACTTTGATGTTGAAGATAGGTTATAAGAGAATAAGGAGTATCTAAAGATGTAAGAATGTTAATGTTCTGATTTTTTCCCCCTTTCTCAAGGGTATGTGTAGAAGAAGATGGGTCCTTGTCACTTTCCAACGCTTGTACCTATTTTAAGAGAGCATTGGTTAAAGCATAAGGTCTCATCTCATCCACATAAGATACCCTAGGAGAGGTACAAGGGTAAGGATCTTTAGGTTTAGGATCTACAAAATCCTTAAGGTGATTAACATAGGAAATGCATTGTGTTAACAACATTACCATAATGCAACATAAATGATACATGAAATCTTTGAGATCTAATTGAAAAGAAAATAATTTGGAAATCCTAACAACACAATATGACCAAGTGCTATAAATAAAGAGAAGCAACGAGAAATGAAAGAAACTCTTATCCGACACATGATTGTAGTAAATATATGCAAAAGGAAATTTAATCATATGTGAAAGAGAAAGTAAATCTAGTTTATTAATTGCCATTGAAAGTCTCTTAATGAAAATCTTAATTTGCTGGAAAATAAGATAAAACAATTAGGACTGTTTTATGAAAAATGATTTAAATGAATTTGATGAAATTTGAATTTGTGTTCAACCTTAGGAGGTGTTAAAATTAATGAAGTACACCATTTTTTTGGATTTAAGCAGAAAAATATAGTCCATTCCATCTCCCGAAATTTCGGGAAAAAGGCAAGGGACCGTGTTGAAAGTGCACATGGTCCAACCAACTTTTTTTGAAATTTTCAAGGATGATAGATATTATGATTTTATTGCAAAATCCAAAAAAATAGCTGATTTGGAGATGTGTAGATTGGGCAAATTGGCAGTCGAAGGTCCAAAATAAAAGGATTTTAAAAATTAGGGTTTTTTGGTTTAACCACTGAATTTTTAGAATAAAAAGGCAAATTTGAATTGCAATTTTCAAATAAAAACCAGATCTGAAACAAACAATTAAAATTTTTCACTTCACAAGCTTAATGTTCACAAAATGAAAAATTAGGGTTTTGATGCAATTAACCTCTAAAATTTGCAAATAAATCAAACTTGGCAATGAAAATTTGAAATTCAAATTACACTTAATAAGATCTAATAATGAGAATTCAGAATTAATGTGTAAGACATCGGGTTCACCAAAATGTAAAGTGGAAAATTGGATGCTAGTCACTCCCCACCTAGGAGAGAGAAAGGAAGCCACTAGGATGATTTTCACTTGGAAGGACTTTATATTCAAAAGAGGGGCTTGATTCCACTAGATCCAAATCCAGGGGAAACAAGGATGTGAATTCCAAGTGGATTGCAAGGGTTGAAGTCTGATTTACCCTCTTTTGAAAATATATATGTTGACTTGTTGACCATGTAGGAAAGAGATATAAAATGAATTAAATGAGGGGCTATCGGTTCGGGATCGCGTTGTAACTTCGGATCTAAGATATCTAGACTGATATGGATCTGCACTGCAAATGTGAGGAAAATTTGTCGCAACTATGTTGAAAGTGTCCACGGTCCTCCAAAAAATCCATGAAATGAAAAGGGTTCTTTTGTCTTTACAATGAAGTCCAAACCTACTATTACATCCACGCATCTACAACCTACACATAGAAAAGAGGGGAAGAAGGGTTGTTGATAGGGGTTTGTCTCATTCAAACCCTAGTTGAGGAATCAACCTTGAAAGAAAGTAATTGCAAATGCTTGAACGTAAACAATGGAAATATATACCTTGTAGATCTACAATTTGTTGATGATGGTTGCTTTGCTTCTTGAATGTAATAAGAAATGCTGCATGAAATGGTATTTAACATGATAAAATCCTAATACACACACATGTTTGCAAATGAATGTTGTAAATGTTGCTCCAATGGATGAATGTTGAATGCTTGAACTTTTCCTATTGTGTATATATCTTCCTTTGTCTCTTTTGTATTGCCCATTCATATATATGCAAATGAGAGGACCAACTCCCTTTTATACATGCCTCAGAGGATCAATTCATCTCACCAAAGGCTGACATCGGGGAAGTTTGGAATCCTGAAATGCAGATAGGACCGAAGGTACCTATCTTGGGACCACCCTAAGAGGGGGGAACAAGGGTGCCATGCCCCTATCCTGCCTTATCTTGGGATCCAGACAGGGTCCTGAGGCCATCTCAAGGCTTAAATAGGAAGGGTTCAAGGTGAAGATGCAGAGATAAGTCTCAGTTGTGAAGGAAGATGTTGTCGCCAAGGTGAGGACCTCAAATGTGGTTAAAATTGCTAGGGTTGCAATTTTATGACACTATGGTACTACCATCCAAATTGATTCTCCTTTTCACCTAATGTGATAATGTGAAGAGATTTATATATTTTGGGACATGTTTTTATGTAAAATAGATGTCAATATCACTCTTCTTGAAATGGCCTTATCTGCAAATGTAGATTGTTTCCCAATGGAACCCAAACCTTTTTTAATATTTTCAACTATATCTTTTTGTAGGTGAGAATTTTTTTTTTTTTTCAATGTCGTATCTACACCGAACAATTTTAATGGCTCTTTTAATTCATTATGAAGACGTTTAATTAATTATAGTTGGGATTTTTCAGGTGTATCAAGGTTTTGAAATCGAGCAATTATTTTCATTGAATTTCTATTCAGCATCCTCTTAGTATGTGTAGGATGTTCAACATAATATCTCAATTTCTCCACAACCATTTCAAGTAAATAATCTAACTTTCTATAATTAATTTTTCTATTTGTACATTTAGATAGAATCATATTCTCATCCATGCTAGTAGAAGGAAGCAATCTTGACCCTTCTCCAACATTCATTGCTGGAACTTGGGCTAACCCTTCTCCAACATTTTCTTCATACTTGCTTGAGCTTGGGCTTACCCTTCTCCAACTTTTACAACTTGAGCTTGTGCTTATTGATCACTAGCTACAAACAAAAAACAACAATTTAGAATTATATAAATATAACTATATAGAATTAATGAGATAGATAGAGAGAGAGAGAGAGAGAGAAATAAAAGATATAAATAGACTAAAAAGAGACATAGAGTCTTAAGAGAAGATACTAAAAATAACTAAAGAGAGTAGGATAGTAAGAGAAAGAGAGAAAGAGATCAGGTAGAAAGACTAAATGGAGAGAGAGAGAGAGAGAGAGAGTCTTAAGGGGAGAGACTAAAATGACCTAAAGAGATTAAGAGAGTGAGAGATGGACTAAAACAACTTAATCATCTAAAAGGACCTAAAAAAGAGTCAATCACCTAAAAATATTCAACCTAAAAGAAATTTAATAGAGAGAGAGAGAGAGATGGACTAAGAAACCTTAATTACCTAAATAGAACTATAATTAGTAATAAATATATCAAGAGAGAATTCCTAAAATGACTTAATCACTTAAAAAGACCTAAAAAGAATGAGAGAGAGACAGATCCTAAAACTAATAGTCACATAAGAAGACCTGAATTGAATAATAGAGAGAGAGAGAGAGCGAGAGAGATCCTACAAAGACTTAATCACCTAAAAATAATAATAAAGAGAGATGTAGAGAGAGAGAGAGAGAGAGATCCTAAACGGACTTACTCACCTATTTAAAAGGTCTAAAGACAATAATAGAGAGAGAGAGAGAGATCCTAAAGGTGAGAGACTAAAAATATCTAAAGAGAATATTAGAGAGAGTGTGTGTGTCTTAAGGGGAGAGACTAAAGACCTAAAGAAAGTAGGAGAGAGAGAGCTCAAAATTATATTCCTAAAATATAAGCATGCATCCCTCTTCAACATGGAGAAAATTTCATCTATATCTATTATATTTTATAATTTGATTACTTTCAAACTCTTTAGGCTATATTAGCAATTGCGTATGACTAACAAGTGAGTTCAAATTATTCATAGCAAATTTAAGTGGGTTAATGAATTCTTGTCCATGGCATATTTGTTCTGTATCAGGTGAATATTGTTTCACAATCTTATTTACCCTTGTCCTTTTATTTTCCATCTC